>NC_141392.1:106709690-106839690 GCF_034619465.1 Leptosomus discolor | reverse complement strand
GTGTGTCTATCTATAAGACTATTCTGCTTCATATAGCCACAACATGAGCTATTTTCTTGGTATCAGAATTATGTTAAAAAAATTAGGAGAGCAAAAGAATCTCAAGGCCATGATATGAAGGGAAAACGAAAGAAATTGTGTGAAAATTTTAATGTGAAAGAACTTCCAGATGTGCACAAAAACTTTTACAGCCACTCAAAGACATTGCAAACTTTTTATCACCAGAGGAAAGAACCTACAACCGTCCGGTGACTTTAATACCAAATGAAATAGTATCATGTAGGAAAGAACTGGCAAGCAATT
The DNA here is from genome assembly GCF_034619465.1 of Leptosomus discolor. Classification (NCBI taxonomy): domain Eukaryota; kingdom Metazoa; phylum Chordata; class Aves; order Leptosomiformes; family Leptosomidae; genus Leptosomus; species Leptosomus discolor. The sequence continues at coordinate 106,839,387 of NC_141392.1, read as the reverse complement.
CTCAAAATTTTTTGAGATCTGGAATAGCCAGAATTCAGCTTTTTGTGACAGATGGGCAACAGGTCAAATATGTTTGCATCCTCACTTTTGGAACTAACAAATAAGAAAAACCTACTCAAATAGAGAGTGATAACAGAAAAGTAATTTGAGATTTTCAGTCATGGCAGCCTGTGTGATTTGTCAGCCCACCCACCCCTTCTCTAAAAACTACTTGTTATGTAGAACTGAGTCAAGATGTACTGGAGCAAGATGGTGATCCCCGTGAGGCAGTAACCTGCCTGGGACAATGGCCATGATCAGTCTTTTTGCAGAAGCCCTTAACTGCTTATAAAGCAGCTGAGGGATAACCTTCCTAAAGAGAAGTTTCCCTCTGAATCTCAATAGAAAGTGCTGGCTGGGAAACATAAATACCACAAATCTCTTCTTAAGCCATGCTGTTGTTTTATTGTAACTGTTTATTAGTAAAATTCTGGATTTTTCTTGCCCAGATGTTTTCAGCCATAGTGTCCTTTAGCAGCTCTCATTAAAAAGTCAACAATACATTTTTGCACCACATATACCTATATGCTTACAAAATTATTTCTGATATTAGATCTGAGTACCAGAACTTTTTTCTGTTAATGCGTGACATAATGTACCTGTAATATGAAACTGCATTCGTATGTAGTCCAGAGCTACAGGACAAAAGGATGGATAAGAAATTGGCTGGAAGGTCGCACTCAAAGAGTTGTGATCAATGTCTGGAGACCAGTGACAAGCAATGTTCTTCAGGGATCGGTACTGGGACCAGTGCTTTTTAACATCTCTGTCAGCGACATGGACAGTGGCATCGAGTGCAACCTCAGCAACTTTGCCAACGACACCAAGTTGTGTGGTGAGATTGACACTGGAGGGAAACAAGGCCATCCAGAGGGACCTTGACAGGCTGGAGAGGTGGGCCCAGGCCAACCTCATGAAGTTCAACAAGGCCAGGTGTAAGGTCCTGCATGTGGGTCAAGGCAATCCCAAGCACAGAAACAGGCTGGGCAATGAGTGGATCAAGAGCAGTCCTGGGGAGAAGGACTTGGGCATGCTGGTGGATAAGATGAACATGAGCCAACAGTGTGCGCTAGCAGCCCAGAAAGCCAACCGTATCCTGGGCTGCATCAAGAGATGTGTGGCCAGCAGGTCGAGGGAGGTGATTCTGCCCCTCTGCTCTGCCCTCGTGAGACCCCACCTGGAATAGTGCATCCAGCTCTGGAGCACCCAACACAAGAAAGACATGGAGCTGTTGGAGTGAGTCCAGAGGAGGGCTACCAAGATGGTCAGAGGGTTGGAACACCTTTCCTACAAGCACAGGCTGAGAGAGTTGGACTTGTTCAGCCCGGAAAAGAGAAGGCGCTGGGGAGACCTTATAGCAGCCTTCCAGTACCTGAAGGGGGCCTACAAGAAGGGTGGGGAGGGACTTTTTACAAGGGCATATAGCGATAGGTCAAGGGGTAATGGTTTGAAGCTGGGAGAGGGCAGGTTTAGACTAGGTACAAGGAAGAAGTTCTTCATCCTGAGGGTGATGAGACACTGGAACAGGTTGCCTAAGGAAGCTGTGGATGCTCCATCCCTGGCAGTGTTCAAGGCCAGGTTGGATGGAGCCTTGAGCAACCTGGTCTAGTGGGAGGTATCCCTGCCCATGGCAGCGGGTTGGAACTAGATGATCTTTGAGGTCCCTTCCAACCCAAACCATTCCATGATTCTATGAAATACAAAGAATATATTTAGCTGTAAATATAAGCCTATAATTTTGTCACCTCATGTCCAGTAAAGTGGATCACTGTAACCGGAAGCAGGTACGTCCTACACCTAATTCATCCATCAGTGGGCTGGTATGATGCAGGTTATCACAGAATCACAGGGTACATAAAAGCATCATGTTCTCTGTATTAGTAATCAGCTGATCAGCAGCAGCTGAAGTAGTTAATGCCCACTCCCCACTTCTGTTTCCTGCCATCATTAGTATTTCTTTCTCAGAAATCCTTTTGACAAAGAATATGAGCCTTCTTCTGGTCTCATAAGACTGTTTTTCCATTGTTGTGATCAACAAGCCCTTCTCTGTACCTGTGGACTTAATATTTCTCAAACGTTCTTTGGCTTAATCTATCTCGAGCCTACTGTGCCCAGTATCCCAAGAAATGCCTTCATACATCATAGAATCATAGAATCATTTAGGTTGGAAAGACATTTAAGATCAAGTCCAACCGTTAAGTCACACTTCCAAGTCCACCACTAAACCATGTCCCTAAGCACCAAATCTACATGTCTTGTTAATAACTCCAGGGATGGTGACCCCACCACATCCCTGGGTGGCCTGTTCCCATGCTTGACAACCCTTTCAGTGAAGAAATTCTTCCTAATGTCCAAGCTAAACCTCTCCTGGTGCAACTTGATGCCATTTCCTCTCATCCTGTTGCCAGTTGGGCAGAAGAGTCCAACACCCACCTCACTACAACATCACAGAATCACACAATGTTAGGGGTTGGAAGGGACCTCAAAAGATCATCTAGTCCAACCCCCCTGCCAGAGCAGGACCACCTAGAGCAGGTCACATAGGAACGCATCCAGGTGGGTTTTGAATGTCTCCAGAGAAGGAGACTCCACAACCTCTCTGGGCAGCCTGTTCCAGTGCTCTGCCACCCTCACAGTGAAAAAGTTTTTCCTTACGTTAATATGTGTTCCAGCATGCACCCGTCACCCCTTGTCCTTACACTTCAGTGCTGCCTCCCAAGGGACTTTGTCAATCAGTCTCGTGAACAGGCCAAAGTCTGCCCTCTGGAAATCCAAGACGGCAGTTTTACTGACGCCCCTCCTTACTGCCCCAAGGATTGAAAACTTACCATTTCATGATCACTATGCCATAGATGGCCTCCAACCTTTACTTCCTCCCCAAGACTTTCTCTGTTTACAAGGAGCAGGTCCAGGAGGGCACCCTTCCTGGTTGGCTCCCTTACCAGTTGTGTCAGGAAGTTATCTTCTACACGGTCCAGGAACCTCTGGGACTGTTCTCTCTTCACTATATTGTATTTCCAGCAGATATCTGAAAAATCAAAGTCGCTCACGAGAACAAGGGGTAGCAATCATGAAACTTCTCCTAACTGCTTATAAAATATTCCATCTTACCTCTTCATCCTGGTTGGGTGGTCTGTAAGAGATTCCCACCACGATATCAGCCTCGTTTGCCTTTCCTCTGATTCTTACCCATAGTGACTCGACCATATCATCACTGTCATTAATTTGTGTGCATTCGTACGTCTGCCTAATATAGAGGGCCACCCCACCACCTCTTCTTCCTTGCCTATCCCTTCTGAAAAGTTGGTAGCCGTTGATTGCAGAGCTCCAGTTGTGGGAGTCATCTGTGATGGCAGCTATATCATAGTTTTCCTACTGCAGAATGATCTCCAGCTCCTCCTGTTTATTGCCTGTGCTGCGTGCATTAGTATAGATGCACTTCAGCTGAGCTAATGGTCCTGCCTCCATTTTGGGAGGAGAAGCCCTAATTCCTACCTTACCATTCTCAGCTGCTTCTACAGTTACTAACTTATCAACAAGCCTAGTGTTTTTGCTGCTGCATGGGTCACCATCCCTCACCTCAAATGAGAAGTCCGACTGAAAGAACACACCAGCACACCAGCCTACGAGCACCAATATGCCGCATCCAGTCTCCTCTCTGGCAAGCCTGGTTTCATCCCCATCCCCCTTCAAAGCTAGTTTAAAGCTCTTCCTATAAGCCCTGCTAATTCTTGACGCAGGATCCTTTTCCCTCTTTGAGACAAGTTAACCCCATCTGTTGCTAGCAGGCCAGGTGTCTTATAGACCAACCCATGGTCAAAGAACACAAAGTTCTGCCATTGACACCAGGCTCAAAGCCAAGAATTCATCTGATGGCTCTTCCTGTCAAAACCCTCATAACTCCCTGCAATTGATGGGGTAGAAGAGAACACTACTTGTGCTTCCAATCCCTTAACCAGCTGACCCAGGGCCTTGAAGTCTCCCTTCATTGCCTGTGGATTTCTTTATTTAAGTTCATCACTACCTACTTGAAAAATTAATAATGGGTAGCAATCCAAGGGATGAACCAGTGTAGGAAATTTTCTTTTTACTTCCTTGACCCTGGCCCCAAAGAGGCAGCAAATTTCCCTAAGAAGTGGGTCCAGTCTGCAAATAGGGCCTCCCTTTCCCATCAAAAGTCAGTCCCCTATGACAAGTATGTGACTTTTGTTCTTTGCTGAGGGTGTTTTGATATGGGGCTTAGTGGCGATACCAGTAAGTTAGGTGACCCTTCATCCCCATTGGTGTTTGATTCTCCCTGCAGAGCAGCATATCTATTTTGCAAATGCACCTGAGGGGGTGCAGTAGCTACTGGGGCGCCACCCCTGCCGCACCTGGCAGGAACTTATCGCCACTGATCCCTATCCTCTAACTCATCACATTCAGGGAGATGGAGAGAGGATAGGGAACCTTCCATGTCCTTAGCACTGCGTGCCTGTTGGGACTGTTCCAAGGAAGGTAGAGTCTGACTCCACCAGGCTATCTCCCTCTCACACTCCCTGATAGCCCTCAGCCTTTCGACCTCCTCTTTCAGCTCAGCCACAAGACTACTTCTAAGCTACTTCCCTGCTCCTGCTTGCCACACCATTTCTGATACAGGCCAGGATGCTGTTGGCCTTCTTGGCCACCTGGGCGCACTGCTGGCTCATGTTCAGCCAGCTGTTTACCAACATCCCCAGGTCCTTTTCTGCCGGGCAGCTTTCCAGCCACTCATCCCCAAGCCTGTAGCACTGCATGGGGTTGTGGTGACCAAAGTGCGGGACCTAGCACTTGGCCTTGTTAAACCTCATAGCATTGGCCTCAGCCCATTGATCCAGCCTGTCCAGGACCCTCTGCAGAGCCTTCCTACCCTCAAGCAGATCAACACTCCCACCCAATTTAGTGTCGTCTGCAGATTGACTGAGGGAGCACTCAATCCCCTCATCCAGATCATCAATGAAGATGTTAAAGAGAACTGGCCCCAAAACCGAGTCCTGGGGGAACACCACTCATGACTGGCCACCAGCTGGATTTAACTCCATTCACCACAAATCTCTGTGCTCGGCTGTACAGACAGTTTTTTACCCAGCAAGGAGTACATCCGTCCAAGCCATAGCAGCCAGTTTCTCCAGGTGAATGCTGTGGGAAACAGTATCAAAGGCTTTACTAAAGTCCAGGTAGACAACAGCCACAGCCTTTCCCTCATCCCCTAAGCACTAACACTAGATCTCTCCCTTGCTATTGCCTGGAAATACTTTCCATGTTGTTACATCCTCATATTACATTTTCCTTTTTCTTGCGTGTTCACTGATGGCTCCTATACCTGTGATCAACTGTTACATTTTGATCAAGTTTTGGAATATAGGAAAAAAACTTATATTATCTCTAAGTAATCTCTAACCTTGCCTTTTAGTCCATCATGTCATCAGGTTTTTATTGTACAATACAACAATTCTGTCCTGATCAGTTTTCCCATCTTTGGTCATTTCTGGTATTTTTATTTAATATCACTAATGAGATTATTTGCCTCAGTGGTACCAAAAAGAGAAAAATGATTACAGAAACTATATTCACAAATAACTCTGAGCTCTGTCTTGTCACTACTATATATAGAAAAGTTTTGCTTCCATCATAAAGGGAGCGATGATGTGGAAAGGGGCATGTGCAATCAATCAATTATTCATTTAACATTTTTTATGGGGAAAATCAGATCTAAGTCTAGAGCAAGAGTTTTCATTGCAGACACTTTTTTCAATGGAGGCATTGATCTCTAAACAGAACATTTAACCCTTACCAACAGTAGACTTGATTTTCTTAACTACCTCTCGTGGACTGTTAGGAATAATTTGTGGATTCTTCAGGGTTCACTGACTGTACATTTAAAATCACTGCTGTCAGTGTCACAAATCATAGAATCATAGAATCATTTTGGTTGGAAAAGACCTTTGAGATCATCAAGTCCAACCATTATCCCAGCACTGCCAAGCCCACCACTAAACCATGTCCCTAAGCACCACATCTATACATCTTTTGAACACCTCCAGGGATGGTGACTCCACCATCTCCCTGGGCAGCCTGTTCCAATGTCAAACCACTCTTTCAATAAATAAATTTTTCCTGACATGCAATGTAAATCTCCCCTGGTGCAGCTTGAGGCCATTACTTCTTGTCTTTCATTAGTTACTTGGGAGAAGAGACCAACACCAGCCTCACTATGACTTCCTTTTAGGTAGTTGTAGAGAGCGATAAGGTCTCCTCACAGCCTACTCTTCACTAGGCTAAACAACCCCAGTTCTCTCAGTCGCTCCTCATAAGACCTGTTTTCCAAACCCCTCACCAGCTTCATTGCCCTTCTCTGGACACACTCCAGCACCTCAATGACTTCCCTGTACTGTGGTGCCCAAAACTGCACACAGTACTCAAGGTGTGGTCTCACCAGTGCTGAGTACAGGGGGACAATCACCTCCCCACTCCTGCTTGCCACACCATTTCTGATACAGGCCAGGATGCTGTTGGCCTTCTTGGCCACCTGGGCACACCGCTGGCTCATGTTCAGCCAGCTGTCAACCAGCACCCCCAGGTCCTTTTCTGCCGGGCAGCTTTCCAGCCACTCATCCCCAAGCCTGTAGTGCTGCATGGGGTTGTTGTGGCCCAAGTGCAGGACCTGGCACTCGTCCTTGTTAACTTTCGTACAGGTGACCTCAGCCCATCGGTCCAGCCTGTCCAGATCCCTCTGCAGAGCCTTCCTTCCCTCAAGCAGATTGACACTCCTGCTTTATTTCGTGTCATCTGCAAACTTACTGAGGGTGTACTTGGTCTCCTTATCTGAGTCACTGATGAAGATATTAAACAAGACTGGCCCCAAAACTGAGCCCTGGGGAACACCACTTGTGACTGGCCGCCAACTGGGTTTAACTCCAATTACCACAACCCTCTGGGCACAATCAGCCAAACTGTCTGCGAAAGGGATCAAACCAGAAGAGTAAAAAGCTGCAGAACAAGTACACAGGATCAGTAAAAAGCAAAAGAAACAGGACAGAGTGAGACCACCAAAACTGCAGGCATGTAAACTGAAGAAAGTAACAGAAAAGATAGGAACAGTTGTGCTATGGTATCACAACTATTCCAAGAAGAAAATGGATGCACAATACGGTAGAGCTGGAGGATACAGGCATGCCCAGGGGGTTGTTCAGAAGCCATTTTGTTTTTCTGAAAGTCACATATTAGCACTTGCATTTATTACCTACTTTTGCATTAGGCTCTGGGCTATACCCTGTCTGAAAATGTTGCTCCTTTTGCTATATAATTTAGACTGAGAAGCTTTAATTAACTTCAGATGTATCCTGCTTTTATGATCTGAAAATAAGAAATTCTTAACACTGAAAAGTCAAACAATGCTTCGCTGAATAAAACCAAATTCTGTCTCCTACTGGACACCAAACATTAGGGCTGCATACACTTCCCATTGAGCACATGTCTGAGGAGAAAATAACTGTACTGTCGGGATTACTGACCAAGTTTCTTTCTCCAGCTCCAAAACACTGTGTGTGTTGCATGATGTATATTTGTGCGCACCTGTAATTTTGCTCAAGCACCTGTTTTCATTTGATACTTAAAGAGTGAGTATCCTTCTGAAGAACAAAGCCTTGGGCCAGGTTGTCTTCTTTGCCAGATCTTGTAGCCTCACATGAGGATGCCCCTTGCTCCTGACTCCTCTGGTGATGCTTGTCCTGCTATGCCACACCAGTAGTTCTGGTACTGAGTGGTCCCAGGGTCTTCAGGGATACCAGCAGCTGCAGTGAGAGGTCACGAGGGTGACCACAGCACTAACTGCTTCAAATTACGCTTTAGAGAACACTCTTAGTTTAGGTCCTTTCTGTGGTTATTTATCATGAATATGTGGCATCAATTTATATGCAACAATCACATAATGGGAACAGTAGAAGTAGCTGCATGTTTTCCCATTTTTGTGGTGATCATGAGCTGGCTGTGGTTATTTTTAAATGGTTTTGTTACTTGAATTAATATAAGCAAACATGTTACATTCAATAGGATCTGAGCACTGTGCTGTTAGTGATCATGTGGTATATAAAGAATGAGCTATTTGGTGACCCTCCTAATATATGGAGTTGCTTCTACTCCATTCTTCACTGACCATGGGTTTTATAAGGAGAGAAGTGTGGAAGTCATTACTGGATTTACACATTAAGGAGATGTAAAAAAAATGAGAACAGATTTTGAGATTTTCACACATTTAAATCTTTCTCTGTATGGACCATGTTGTCCTTGCCTGAGACATCGTTCCTGAAGAGATTTATTCTCCACATGCATGAAACTTTACATTTTATTTTTTCTTGTAACATTAACAGAAAAGCCTAGTGTGTGCATACGTGCACATAATCTTTAATTGTGAAGTGTGCTGCCTCACAAGATACCTGGCCATGCCCCAGAGCCCTCAGGCTCTGCCCAGATGGATGCCCAAGATGTGTGAGCCACATTCATATTTAATCAGATCAATGTTAACACCTCCACCAACAGACATGTTTAGGCCTAGGTAGAAATTCTCCACTCATTGATATGAGTAATATCTAATGCTTATTGCTAAAATAGACATTTCAGCTCTTCTCACTACACATTACACAGTATCTATTCACCTCTCGTGTCTATGTACCCAGACACATTTTTAGAGTTAATCTCCTCTGATTAAAAATGCTGATACCCCAAAATTTCATGTTTCCTAAGAAAAGATGGATCAGGAGAGCCTTTCTCTGATATGCCCCTTGGACCAAGAAAGAACTTTATCTTTCAGCTCACATTTCACTAACACTTTCAGTAAACTGCATGAAGAAAAGTTCACAGTAATATCTAGTTTTGCTCTTCCACCTGGGAAAGTAGCACATCAACAGTAATTGCAGCAAATTTAATTCATTCAAGCCTGTTCAGGAGAAACTTATTTTTGCCAGGTGTCAATTTTTCTTAAAGGTGAGACCTCCTTAGCTATATGCTACCTTCTCAACAAAACACCAAAACAAAAACTTTTTAATCATTTGAGGTTCACTTCCAGTTATTCCACTCTCTCATTTGCACCATCTATGGTTATCAGAATACATGTGAGGACAATTTCTGAAAATAACTTAAGTTGAATTTCCATCCCAGGAGTCAGATCTGGAATACACTGTCTGGAAGAATAATTCATTCCAGGAGAAAGAAAAGAGTGATGTTTTTAAGCAATTGCATCTACTGTAAGACAGCTGATGCAAAATATTTAAAATTAAGAGCAAAATTGTGGTATGTCTAAACTAGATATTTCATGATTAGCTGAACTGCTAAGCTTTTGTAGTCCTATGACTGTGTATGATTATAAACCTTTTTGAATTGACTGGAATAAAAACAGAAGCTTTATCAGGGTAGGTGGATAAACAAGCAAGAAGTGATAGCAATATTCATGGCAAAGGTTGCACCTCTAATCGGACATGCTGATTCAGGTGAGGCTGCTAGCATTGCACCTGACATGATCTTATTTATAGATAGGGATCACGTGCATCTTGTCTACACACGATCAGAAGCTGTCTGAACAGAGGTGCCCAGCACCCTGGAAAATTATTGTTCTTACATGTCTCAGTTCGAAAATCCTGGCTAAACCTTGGTTTTTCGAACTGCAATTTCAAATTCACCCAGTATTTCCTAAGGAATCTGATATGATTACATATCTGATCTGATGCTGATTACAAACAAATCCATGTAAAATATATATGCTACCTGTTATTATTAATACTTGTCTATTAAAATGTCTGGTTTAAATGTTTGAAGGGCACTCCCTCAAAATCTCACTGAAGTCAAGAGAAACTATGACTTTAGTGAGCAGGGCTTCAAAAATGTGAGTGTGACAAGGTCCCGAGTTGGCTCTGAAGAGGATCTGCCTAAGCGTTCTCCTCACAGTCAGCTCACCAAAGAAGACCAAAAAGATTTTAAACACACCAAAAGACAGGTTTTGAACAAAAGGGTTTTTTTTAACAAAAGGAGTTTTATTTTTTAAATAGGGAGGGCTCAGAGCAGCTAGAACAGAAATAAAAAGGATTGTACAGGTGTTCCCATGTGCTCCTTGCAAGCACGTCCTTACTTCCAAGCTAACCAATCACTTTCTAAGTCACTGACTCAGCCCTTGCTTAGGCCCCTTGGTCCCAGGAGGCTCTTTGAACCCCACTGAGATGTGACTCCCAACGCTCTGCTATGATTCCCTTAACGACTAACTGCTCCAGGCCCCAGCATTTACACGAAAGAGCAACCCTTCTGCTTCTGTGCCACAAGGTTTCACCTTCCTCAATATTTTTTTTAATAACATAAATTTATAACAATCACATAAAGTGAACACTGTGACTCAAAAATAAAACATGGAATTAGGAATCACTTAAGCACCTTCTAATGTTCTGGGGTTTTAAATCTAAGACTTAAAACTTCGTGCCTTGGAGAGAAAGGGCAGGGAAAACATTAAGAAGAAGGAAGAAAAAGAGTCTGAAATGAAGAATTAATGACTGTGTCCTTTTAATTCTGCTGCCTCTGCAGAAGTTACAAACTAAAATCCTGAACATATGTTGTACATGATGATCTTACAAATGATACTGAGAATTTTTAAAATTTATTTTAAAGGCTAGTATTTTGTACCAAAATGCCAGTCAAGTGTCGGTTTGCCAATAGATTCCTGTTAAAGGGGGCAAGGTCTTTTCTTGTCTGTTTCTCTGGATTAGACTTTAGCTAATTGAATTTCAGTGCAATTATATTCCAACATAACTGAAAAAATACTGTGCAAATTATAATATGCCATTTTGCTGCTGGTTCAGTATATATTTGTCAGGTAAGAGAAATTTGGTGTATATTTACAATAAAAATCATTTTTTCAGTGGAGAGAGAAGACATGAATTAAAATTTCAGATTGAAATATGATATATCGTTCTACACAACATTTCAAATGTATGGAACATTTAATTGTACAGGATTTTTAAAATATTTGCTTTTTTGATAAAACAAAAAAAGTAAGGTTTTTTTTAAAAAAAAAACAACTTCCTCCCTCACCCTCATTACTTCCTGACAGCTTTTTTTGGCTGTTGTTTTTCTGCTAGAAAAAAGAGACAGTGAGAAGAATAGAATGAGAATTGACAATGAAAGAAAAACAAAGAAAACCAGAAAAATCAACAGAAAAATATCTAAAATTTGCCAATTTTCTAAAATTCTTCCAAGTAACCAAAGTTTCAAATGATATCAGATGGATAAATAACAGAACCTTAACTCATGTAACCCAGCCATGAGTTTAGCGATATCAGCACTTCCAGTCAGAATTGGATCACAATCATTTTGCTTTCTGCGGGCTACATAAGAGTAAACAAAGACAACCAAACCAGTCAAATGTCCATTTTGTGGATGACTGTAGGACAGAATGATTAGTGGAGGACAGTGGAGGATGTACAGCAAGGATTGTTGGGAATATAATTACTGTCATTGCAACTGAAGAGAATTGTACATTACATTGATTTCCATGCAAAGGGTACTGATACTGTGACAGGTTTTGGTAGTGGCAGGTGGTTGTCCATTTGTTTTTTAAGCAGGCTCTGTTTAAACCTTGCATCTGGAAAGGCTGTTCTGCTCTCTGATGGGTCATTCTAAAATTCAAGAGCTAATAGGAAGAAGGCATAATTGGCAGACGTGAAATTTTGATCATGATACAATAATCTGAGCTGCAAATCAAGACCCCTGATTTCACTGCTGCTGTAACTCAGGGTTGGTCATCTGGAGCAAAGAACACATTTTTGTTTTGTTCTCTTTATAGTACGTACTTGTCTGTATTCCTCTTCACAGGAATGTCTTACTGTCTGAAATGACTTAATCCTAACCAGAGATCCTGTAACAAACAACAACAGAACATCAAAGGTGACTAAAGGAGGAAGATCAAACAGAAATTAGGCAATCCAGGGAGCAATTAGAGGACATCAAAACTACCCTAAGGGGGAGAACAGGACTGAGCTAGCCCACCCTAGTTGAACAGTCCTATTGACTTTGATCAGCCAGGAAAACATGGATGCGTTGAAGGAGGTCTGTTGATAGCCCAAATCTCAGACAACCTAGCTGAACACACACTCTTGCCTCTTAGTTTACTTTGGTATTTGACCTGAAAGTCTAAAGATCTGTATCTTTCAGTTTATTATTTTTAAACACAAAAATCTATGTGAAATTTTTTTTTTTTCTTCTGAACATCCTGTTAAAGTAAAGCATTGCTTCTGCGTTTTTGAAGACCTTTGTTTAACTATCACTCTAATCAAACTTTGGTAAGTTGGTTTTACTCCAGAAGAACTGTTGCATTTCACTGGAAGCTAAGGCCATGAAGACTATAGCAGACCATTCCTGTCCCAGATTGCATCATACTCGTAAAGTCACTAATGACTCAGCTGTTAGGCTTGTGGGGTATCCTGCCCAAGCTGTTCATCTAGGCTCATGCTATTGTTTAACAGTGAGATGGGCATTTCCAAAGGGCAAGTCAGCTGATGACAAAAGTGCAGAGATGTTGGCTGGAGGGGATGTCTGAAGGTCTCTTGGCCAGCCTCCTGCTCAGACAAGGACTATTGCCGCACTATCTCATATCAGCCACAGCTTTGTCTAATCGAATCTTGAGAATCTTTCAGAATGAAGATTCCCAGCATTTCTGTGTAACCCGTGCCAGTGCCACACTACCATCCTGGTAAAAAAAAATATTCACACTATATCCAACCTAAACTTTTCAAGTCACAATTTACAACCATTGCACCTTGCTATGTATATCATCTGCCACTGCAAAGAATTGTTTTGCTTTATCAATTTTTGTAGTTTCTCTTCAAAGTGTCATAGGTTGCTGTTGGATCACAATCTTGCCCCCAGTTCACCAGATGAAACAAGGCCAGAGCCCTCAGCTTATGCTAATAGGTCATGTACTCAAGGCCCTTGGGCATCTTGGTGGTCCTCCTTACAGTTTCTCTTCATTCCCTTAGATCTGGAGAGCCCAGAATGGGATGTATCCTTTGAGGCAGGACCTCACATGCACCAGCTGAGGAGGAAAGCAGCTTCCCTTGATCTGCTGACTATGTTTCTTCTGATGATGTTAATTCTTTTATAAAATTAAGAACAGAAAACAGTTCAACACTGTCTCTAGGGCCCTTGCTAGGATTTGGTATCCCCATGGCCAGGAGCGACAGGGGCTCCCTGGGGCAGCAGGGGAGGGCCTGGCAGCCAGGGCACGTCTCACCCCCCAGCCAGGAGCAGGGCAGCCAGGGGGCACTGGGACAGCCCCAGCTCCAGGCATCAGGCACCTCCCTGGGGACAGGGACAAGCCGAGGCAGGGCCAGGGTTTTGACCATGGATTGGGGTTGGGATAAGGCCCAGTGGGAAACCGGGGTCAGACACAGCCATGGGATGGCTGGGCAGCGCCGAAGGGATGGGGCTGAGCTGAGGCCAGGCTGGAAAAGGCAGTTAATTTAAAAGCAGGGCTGCTTGCCTTCACAGCGGGGGCTGTCTTTCCCCACAGCAGCTCCCTTTCTTCAGGGTCCAGCTCTGCTTTTCCCAGGCTGGCCCTGCACCCCAGCAGCCAAGCCCCTGGGCTCAAGTTGCCCAGGATCCCAACAGTACCCATCTGGGAAATGGGCACAGTCCAACTGCATTTGTCAGAGAAGGCACTGTTTTTTATTTATGTCTGTAAAACACGTGGCTGGGTGGCTCCAGATCCTGGCTGAGGCCTCCAGACACAGCTGTAGTACAAATAATAGCCTGGAATCTCTTCAGGGTGAGGTATTTCCTCAGTGTAGGCAAGGGATTAAACTAATAACAGCCAATTTCCCGTTATGCTGATAATAAGGAAAATTACTCTGTGGGAAACCAGGAGCTCATTGGTTCTAGTACATTTTCCTTTGGGAAAGTCTCTTCAGGGGAGTTTTCTTATTTTCCTTTATTATTACAAGCCAGATCTTCCACTAGGTATGTCTACTGGCTATTGAGTAAGGGCCTATGTTTTCCTACATTTTAAGCAGCTTGCCAAAGCAGGGCTTAACATTGTTTTTCATTTTTATTTAGTATTTTTTTAGCATATCATTTGAAAAGCCAGAAGGACAAAAAGCAGGTAATGCGATTGCACTATCAACTTTTCAAGTCTGACTTCACTAGCCACTGCAGGTTGAAAAGTGTTTTACCCCCACTGTGTTACTTATGATAGTTGGTGTGGGATAAAAAAAAAGGCAATTAGATCCAATAGATCCATATTGCGCAGTTAGTAAAACACTAACTTAAAGTTTAGCTTATAGGCATTTTCCTAAATATCAAATAACGGGTTAGCAAGATCAATTTCCTACAGCTACACCTAACAAACTCTTTCTTTGAAAGGCAGGACACATTAAAACACGTTGTCTGAAAGAATACAAATATCTGGCAAATGTAAGTTTTACTGGCTGATCTAAGATATGGTAAGCATCTTTCCTGGAGACGTACACTAGCACCAGGGAGCCTGGTTGAAGTGAAGATTCAAAGATAATTTGGAAGACAACCTTTTTTCTTCTGTCAGTTTATATAGAACCTGTCCCAGGAATTTCTTATTATAAAGAAAAAACAATGCATGTTCAAGTGATCTGCAAGACACAAGGTGAAGATGCCCTAGCACATTCCAGTGTTAGGTACACTCTTGTTTGAACTTGAAAGGAATCTTTTTCATAATGTAACCAGTGAAGAAGTAATTTTCCTCAGAAATTCATATTATATTCAGAAAAAGAGAATGGCAGCTTTTAAAGATATCAACAGCATCATTTTACCGAACTGAGAGGAAGAAGGATATGCGAGTCTGGCTTCTCTGGAGACAACATCCTCAATCTTCTTTGCTGTGCCAGCAGATATCACAAACTCTTGAATGCCCATGGTCAGAGAAGAATTTATGTTGCCTCTGACTGATCTGACTATGAAGAAGCATGAGATATTTCAAGAAGTATGTATATCAGTATAGCATAAGCTTTCCTGGAAGAGCTTATGAACAAACATTCATTATGAATTTAAATTATTTAGCTGGTACTCTGAGTTTAGCACACTTGCTGACATGCCATCCAGCTACCCCATGACTTTCAATTTGCATATATAGTATAAATAAAAGGTAAGATTATATGCTTTCAAAAGCAGTCTGAGTTTTGCTTCTGCCTTTAAAAAAATAACGATTGGATGTGTTTAAGCTTTAGAGTTCTGTGCTGGTATATTATTATAAATAGACTTTAAAAGTTTCTGTAGTGCTTTTTCATCAGTTATTTTGACAATCTGTTCCTTTTAACTGTTACTGTTATTGTTGACCAAAATGTTCCTAAATAATAAACTAGGTCATGATTTTGTGTCTGCCAAAGTCACTGCAAAGTGTTTCCACTGTCAGGTATCTGAAATGTCTTGAATACCTCATTTTATATCCAGAGATAGAATGTTAACATGGAGATATAAACTAAACAGAAGAGGATTTGAGCTTGTATTTCTTATATTGGAATTTTTAGCAAAACAAGAGATAAAAGTATTAACTATTTGATCTTTTAGAATTTTTTTTTTAAATTACTTTAGCAAAGCAGAAGCTATAAAACTAAATTACTGGTATGGAATAAAACCAGCAAGTGGCAGTGTTTGACAAAAATCTGAGAGGTAAGTAGGAAACTTTTAAAAGCAAATGGAGATTTACACTATAACTGTAAGGTAAGCACTTCTAGCATTCAGAAAGTAAAGTATCTTGTTTCCAGCATAAATATCTTATTTTTTTGTTAGGTCAATTCCTCAACTAGAGAAATTTGAAACAGTATTACAGAATCATAGAATAGTTTGGGATGAAAGGGACCTTTAAAGGCCATCTAGTCCAACCCCCTGCAGTGAACAGGGACACCTTTAACCGGATCAGGTTGCTCAGAGCCCCGTCCAACCTGACCTTGAATGTTTCCAGGGATGGGGCTTCCACCACCTCTCTGAGCAGCCTGTTCCTGTGCTTCACCACCCTTATTTAAAGAATTTCTTCCTTATATCTAGTCTAAATCTGCCCTTTTTTCATTTAAAACCATTACTTCTTGTCCTATTGCAACAGATCCTGCTAAAAACATTGCCCCCATCTTTCTTATAGGCTCCCTTTAAGAACTGGAAAGCTGCAATAAGGTCTCCCCAGAGCCTTCTCCTCTCCAGGCTGAACAACCCCAACTCTCTCAGCTTGTCCTCACAGGGGAGGTGCTCCAGCCCCCTGATCATCTTTGTGGCACTCCTCTGGACCCGCTTGAGCAGGTCCATGTCTTTCTTGTGCTGAGAAGACAAATTTCCCATGGATATTTATATACTAACAAAAATGACCCTACACATTTTATAAAAATTCTTCTATGAAAACTGGCTAAGAATAGAAAGATATATCAAAACCATTTGGAGGTCTTATTTATCAGATACCTTCTCTGCCACAAATTTATATTTTATAAATTTATATTTTATATTAAATGTATAATATTAAATTCATAGAATTGTTTAGATCAGAAAAGACCTTTAAGATTATCAAGTCCAACCATAAACCAGCAGCTCATACTCTACCAGATTCCACAGGGCATGAAAAATATCTAACTTAAGTGACTTCTGAGGCATTACTAATATATTAACCAAGACCTGGGGGTTACATGCGACTTAAAGCAAATAGCAACGATGCTATACAGCATGTTAAGGCTAAATTGCCTAATCAGGGTGAAAATATCTATACACTTCTAATCTCACTCTCAGAACAGCATATGTATAGCAAAGATACTTCTAATGCATAGTAAAATAGTTTAGAAAGTCCCCAAATGCTAAAAACTTTTCAGAACTATTTAAATTAATTTAGAAAACATAATAAATTTGACTATGTACATTATTTTTGAAAAGAATCATCATAAAAGACCAAAATGCCACAAAATAAACTGTCATCATGTTTTCCTAAATGCTACAAATATCCCAATTTAGTGATATCTCTGTAATACTGTGTTTAATTATCTAACCTCAGATGTTCTGCTGCTTTTAGTATGGGCGCTGCAGGATGACAGATTTACAACCGCCAGGACACTCTAATGTGAGTGGCATTTCCGGGGCAAAAACTTACTTGTGCCAACGCTTGCGCCTTGTGGGTCAAAAGTGCCTGAGCTTTTCCTGGACCAGGAAACAAATTTAATTTTCAGATTAAGACATGCATATGTCCCAACACTGATTACAAATGCAGAGGTGATACATATAGCAGCTGCTTGCTGAATGGACATTGAGGTGATGAATGTTTTAACTTGCTGCTTCTGTAAACTCTCGTCTTCTTCAGACTGGGATCCTCCACTGTAAAGAGCTGACATGTATGTATATGAGTTTCTGAGCAACTTAGTGTGTTGAAACAGCAGACTAAGCCCAGCTCCGCTACAGTATTTAGAAATGTACTCAATTTAAAAGTGTGTCTAAATGGTAAGAGTCTTATAGGTCTCTGACTACCCTAGAAACTTGGTAATTGTACTACCAATAGCATGTCAGTAAGCATTCCCTATCTCCAGACACAGATTGAGCCTATAGTTAGTGGGGATTTGCTCCCAGTTAGCCAGCTTCCAGCTCACTGGGAGGTTGAAAGATATTTTAAAGGATTCAGGAGACCTTAGAACAAGAAAAACAGTTCTATGCTTCCATTGGCTAACTCCTTTTTAAAATATGAGCAGTCATGTTTCGCTTTAGAGACACAGTGACTCACAAAAAATGTAGTCAAATAGTGCTTCTGCAGAAAGTAAGTTACAGATAATGATTCATCTCAGGAAATTTTGATTCGGGGCCCACCAGTGATTTCCAGCACTTGTAGCACACTTCCAGGCTCTGATTTCCTACATACGGGCTTGACTTGGTGTTAAAAAAAAAAAAGGCCATTCCCTGACTCATGTGCTAAAAACAAGTTTTCGCAGTGAGATTCAGAGCAAGAATTACTATAGTTAAGTGTAGGCAAGAACGGCCTCTACATTGTTCCTTCAAGAAAAAGTCATATGGGCAAACCTGCACAAGTGCCATAGCTTATTTCTGGGGTGAAGATGGGAGTGCTGACACCCATCATTTGTAAGAGAGTATGTTGTTGTTACACTTTATAGGTTATTTGTAATCACTGTTATCTTCGTCATGAAAATAACATTCCAATGTTTTCATCTGGGATAATCAAAGCATGGAGACGGTTGGAGAAAAGGTACCTGTCTACTTTGGACCTGATGTCACAGAACAACAACATATTTAGGGCAATGTTAGAAATCTCAAAGGTAATCTGGTTTTCTGTTCTCACGCAAGATTTGTTTTGGGAAGGTGTTGAGATCATGGGAGCTAAGGCTACAACCATTATTTTGTAAGTACAGTTATGTTCTGGTGATCCTCTTACACATCCTTGCCAGTGCACACACCTGCTCAAAACCATCAGCTGAATGTAATTCAGGGCAAATCCATCAGGTTTTCCTGGTTCAGCAACAAAAGTTGCAGCACTAAGAGGGGGTAGTACATGGGTTGTGTATGTCAGTTATTCAGACCAGGGCAGAAACAGGACTTAGTTTGTTGCTTTTTCCCATAAGGGTTTATCTTTCCCTTCTCTCTCTCTTTTTTTTTTTTTTTCCCCTGACCTCTTCTCTTTGCTTTCTGTTCTCCTTTCCCTCCCTTTTTCGCTCCTTTTCCTTCCCTTCTCCACTCCTCTCACTCCCCTTCATTTTGCCTTCCTTCTCTTCTCTCCCGAGGTGCCCGCAGCCCTCCATCTCGGGGGTACCTTCATCCCCTCCTTTCCTAGGGAAGGAGGCAAGGGCCGAGGAGCAGTCGCCCGGGGGCGGCGGCCGGGACCCCGGCCCCGGGGCGCGGCGCTGCCCCGCGGTGCGTGCACAGGGCGGCGCGGAGCCCCCGCGGCGGGACGGCCGCCCAGCCCGCCGCCGGCCGGGGCGGGCCCACCGCCGTCCCCTCCTCCAGCCTGCGCGGCGGGACGGGATCGCCCCGCCGCCGACCAGAGCGGCAGCCGCGGCCGGGGAGCGGAGCGGGCGCGACGCGGATCTGCCGGAGCCCCTCTCCTCCTCCTCCTCCTCCTCCTCCTGCCCCGCAGCATGGCCCGCCGCGAAGCGGCGGCCGCCCCCGGCCTCTGCCTCCTGCTCCTGCTGCTGCTCCGCAGCGGGGGGCTCGCCCCCCCCGCCGCCGCGCAGCCCCCGCCGCCGCAGCGCGGGAGCGTGTGGTGCCCCAGCCGCTGCCTCTGCTTCCGCAGCACGGTGCGCTGCATGCATCTGATGCTGGAGAGCGTCCCCGCCGTGTCCCCCCAGACCACCATCCTGTGAGTAGCCGGGCGGCGGCGGCTCGGCGGGGCGAGCGGCGGCCCGGCGGGCAGGGAGAGGGGCGGAGGGAGGGTACCGGAGGAGGAGGGGATACCTGGGGTGGGAGGCACTTTGGGTGGCGGTGGAGCCTTAGCCCTTTGTCTGCGGTCGGGGAAGGGGGGGGGTTGGACCCGCGGCGGTGGCTCTGCCCGAGCGGCCCCGGGCGCCCCCCCCCCCCCCCCCCCGCCTCGCTGCTGGCAGGGATCCTCGGTGAGCGGTGGAGGGGCGGCCCGGGGCTGCCGGCTCGGCGGGGCCGGGCTGGGCTCGCCGGCCCCGTTGCCTGCCCGGCCCCTCGGACGACCCCGGGGGTGGCGGCGCCCTGGCGCGCTCCTGCCCGGCTTTGGTAGCGCGGGGGGCGGGTGGGCTCTGGCCGGTGCCCCGGGTTTCGCGGGGCTGTTGGAGGTGGGTATGCTGGTTAACCTGCGGGCGCTGTGTCCCCAGCTTGGGCGTCCCTAGAAGGTTTTTGCTGCTTCCGTAGTATCGCGCTTAAAAGCGCGTTCGGTTGGCAGGAGGATCGAGAGGGAGATGTGCAGCGCTTTCTGTTCGGTTCTGAGACGCGGTGGGGATGTATGAGCAAACCGGGACCCGAACCCTGGGCTTGCTGGAAACGAACCCGGCTCAAGGTCCCGCAGAGACTTGTGGACGTTATTTAACGTCCTATTTTTTTAATTCAGGCGCTAATGTGTCAGTTAAAGTGCCCGGCCATTCCTCTATAGGGTCTGTCTGGTCACTGTTTTGAGTGGGATTGTGTTGGTAATAAAATCCAGTATTGACAAGGATTGGCGTTTATTTAATTCACACTGATTTTTCTGAAACGGTTACCGTTCCAGCCACATTTGCCTATAATAAATGCAAAGTTCTAAACGAAGACCACACATTATTTTGTTGCGAGGCTTACCATGAGGGACGGATTTGTTCCACTGACCTGCTTATATGTTACTTGGGCTCAGAAAGCTTTTGGCACCAGCCCTGTCCTTCCCTTACACACACGCAGCTGTGGAAGCTGAGCAGAGCTTGGCCCTGGGAGTTTTCTGCGGGGCCTCCTGTAATAAATTGACTTGTGACTTTGTCAGATATTTTTAAAAGGGATCTATAAAGCCTTGGTGTATTTCAGCTTCCAAGTATTATTTAATGTGAAGACTACAGTCATTTAACATCAACCGAGTCCCTCTTTGGCAAGAAGCGCAGCCTTCTGGCAGAATGGGATTAGTTCTGCAGTACTTGTAAACCTTTTAGGGAACAATACAGGAAGTGGGTGGTTAATGTTTCTTACATTTGAAACAAAGTACATTTACAGAATACCTTTTGCCTGGAGATTACAGGAAACTGTGTAAAACTAGTTCTGTGAATCATCTTGTATGTAAAAAAAAAAAATGTAAAAAAAAAAAAAATCTTTAGAGCATGGAGTAAAGTCTTAATGGCTTGGTTTCGTGTTAAAAGTAGAAGGGCCTGCAACAGCAGAAGGTAGTAGATTAAACCTAGCCAGGGTGGAGCTCCCCTTACGGTGGGTATTTATAATCTTGCAGTGAGTCAGTGCAGAATGTGTGAACAATGCAAGCATTATACTTGTCTAGCCTCACTAATGTATCAAACTATCTACTATCCCAGGTCTGAATTATCATTCTGGTATAATGCAAGCTACAACGCAGCAGAAGTAGTGAAAAAGAAATTAAAAACATTTTTTTGCAGCTTGACAAAGAACAGTAATTCCCAAAATACGCTTGTGGATGACCAGCATTCTTGAAAACGTAATGGTGGCCTTACTTGTCATCTGGTAATGGGTATCCTCCTTTTTCACCAACTGACTAGGAGACTGTAAATAAACTGTTGTAAATAAAATGAGTGATACTACATCTGCAAATGCACAATTACTGCTGCTACAGTTCTGCTTAATGGCTGTGAAGGGGGAGGAGAAAGGTCAGAAGACAGGCCATATGAATCTCTGGGACAAAGAACAATGGTACAATTTATTTAGTAATCAGGAGTTTGAAGGTACCAATTATGCATAAGTAGCTTACCTGTTTTATATGAAATGCCTGCCTTTAGCTGTAGGATATACTTTCAACAAACTTATTACATGTCTGAGGTACTAATTGAATTGCCAGATGGTTTACTACTCGTTTTTACCTTACTGATACGTAGAACTGCAGTGCTGCACAGCAGTGTTACACTTTGTGGAGGTAGCCCATCACCCACATAAGGCTTTCTACACTCAAGAATAGCTTATTTTTTAAGCATGAAAATAAAAAGCCGTTATTTCAAGTCTGGTTTGACTCTCACATTTTGTGTTTCATGTGGAGCCCGTTTATTAAATGTATTCTCTTAAGTAGTGGTATTGATAGCTAGATAATTAGAAATAATGAATTAATTGAAATTGAATGCTTTCCCCTTTAAAACATGGACTTAGGAAATCCTGCAAAGTGTGTTGCTGATGAGTTAAGCCCACTTTTACCAGCATTGGTAAATTCCACATTGTTTTATTTCTTCCTTAGGATGCAGATTGGCTGTGCAAAGTAATTTGATAAAAAACATCACTAAGTTTTTTTTTCTCTTTTCTAAGTATATAGTTATATATTGTTTTTTGCTGAGCACTGGTTCTGAAAACTCTCATTTTGGAAGCTGAGTTGACTTCGCTCTACTTCACATATAATTTGTTATATGGATTAAACCAGCATGGGGCCCAGACCAACAGTGCAGCCAAATGTTTTTCCCCACATATCAAAAATGTCTACTCCTAATCTCGGGCTCTCTTTCGAAAACTGCTCATAACATTACTAGTTGTTGACCTTGCCAGTGCTACTTCTGGCTGTACATTTTCTCACTCTCTCCTGCTTCCCCCAGTTTCTGGCACTTCCCCCTTCCCTGCTGCAGGCTGGGATCCACGGCTTAGATTTCTTCTGCAGGGTGGATTCTGCCCGCTTTGGAAGTGCTCGTGGAGCCTTGCATGAGCACGAGGTTTCACCCGAGATGAGATTATTTCCCAGACTCTCTGTAGGACTAGGGCTGGCATCCCAGTCAGCAGGTCCTGTGCTGACTTCCCTTAAGAAGGGAGACTCACCTCCAAAGTGGTTTGCAAAACCACTTCATGCCTTAAGTACGGTCCTGGAAGTTTCCTTTAATCTCTGACTAAATATAGAGTGCTCATGTATTCCCAGAAGTTGCTGAAACATATTTATATTAGACTATTTAAATGGTGGAGGAATGTTAAATTCCAGATGCGATAGTATTGCTGCCCTGTCTTCCCTGAATTGTATCCTCTCTTACATTTCTTTAGAGGATTTCTGTGTTTTACAGCCATTTCTGGTTTGTGATGTTTGTAATTCTGACAGGGGTCCTTTGAGTATCGATGCAGTATATTGCTATTTGTATCTTGCCTAAACATGACTAAAGTCCAAACCTGTCTACAGGACTAGTTACACATACTCAGACCAATGCAAAAATTTGTTCAAAGTTTTTCGTGATCGGGAAAGTGTTTGTTTAATTCTATGGTGACTTTCTAGACAGCTGTGTAAGAAGTACTTACATTTTTTTTCATGGCTCCATGAGAATTTTTGTGGAATCTGGTGTATACTCACAATGCCAATGAAATGCATTACTGATGATTTTCAATAGCATCTATCTTAATACAATTTAAAAAAAAAACCAAACCTGAATTACAAAAAATCACACATCTGTTTGGAGTGCACACAAGAGATAGGGATAATGGAAACATAATGACATTTTGCATTTCAGTGTTGATTTGTGATAACATTATGCCTCTTAACAGAGGCATTTAGGGAAAAGAAATGGGTGGTATGTATGAATTGTGTCAGTGGGGGAGTCTCTGGGCTATCATAGAGGAAGGATGCATGCTATTTGCCAATCTGCTGTTTTCTGTTTGCAAATAGTGTGCTATCAGTCAGCAAACCACCGGCCCATTCTCAGCTGAAAAGTGCAGGATTCTTCCTTCTGATCAGATCTTTGAAACCCTTTTAGAAAACTTCCAGTAGATTAAGCAATTAAGATAGCAAATAAATATACCTGGATGCTGTGAAGGACAAAGGATTGTAGTCTTAAATCTGGGCTATGAGTAAACTCAATCACTTCACTGCTGAGCATCAGTTTACATATAGGAGGTAGTCGAGAGATATGACACTGGTGTAAGATTTTAGTTAAGACATGGAGATTTGCGTATACTTAGTGTTCAAAAAAGAACAGATACTGAAGGTTTACTTGAGGTGTTGGAGGATAACTGAGTACAGACACAGATCTTGACAGACAGGCTCATGGCTGGGCAGCAAACTCCATTAGATGCCAGTGGTGATTTGCTTGAATTACACAAAGCAGAGGGAAACTATAAGATTATTTCACTAAAATTATTTTAGGTCTTCCTTCATGAAAATTGTACAACCAAGTGCAGAATTCAATTTGAGATGACAACACCTACATTTAGGTCTCTATACACAGGAGTCAACAGCCAAGGTTGGTGTCTGAGCTATCCTTCTAGTGAGTAGCAACTTGCTAACTATGGTATCTAGCACCATTTGAATTCTCTTAAGAAAATAATTTCTAGCCTCCAGCTGCCTTTCTGAAAAGGACACAGGTCTCCCATTGGGCCTGTGTCATACCTGCTTCCTCCCAACAGATGTCTCAGCCTAGGACATCTAAACCAACAGCAGGCACTGCTGGGGACAACTGAATTAAGCTGCTAAGGGCAGTTTATTCATTTTCCAGCCTTCTCCAGCGTGAGTATGTCGACTAGCCTTCTGTTGACAATAAAAGGAGTTTAAACATCTGTATGTAGATGTTCGTATTTATTTATCTAAACAAAAGCTTAAAATATTTTTCAGAAGAGAATGTTTTCATAGTATTTTCAACAGGAAGAAACTACTTGCAAAAATCAGGCTAAGGAGCCATACGCAATACGGAAAGTAACTTCCTTTGAAATATGTTAGTTGTTGCTGAGAGTATTTCTCCTCCAATAAGCTCTATTCTCCGAGTGCCAACAAATCAAATGGATACTGCAAAAGAAACCAAACCTCCCCAGCAAAGCAACTTTGGGGAGGGTGTGTAGGATGTGAACCCTGCTAAAGCCGTTCCTGGGCAATCTGTCTGTACTGCTGATGGAATGAGCCAGGACCAAGGCATGAATGTGTTAAGGAGACATTTGCAGAGCTTGTAGAAAGTGCTTAGTTGTTAGCAGGGGGCGGAAGGGCACAATGTTGATAGAGTGTTTGGCATTTACTGGGAGACATTTGGCAAAGCTGCTGAGGGATGCAGCAGAAAGCCCAAATCAGTCTTCATTTCAAGAATGCGTTTGCAAGTAGCCAGATCCACTAGTGGGAAAGTATTTTTGTCATCTTGGCAGCAAATTAACCCTCATCAAATTTTTTGTTGAAGAATGGGAAAACATGTGGAGCAAAACTATACCCATCATTTCCTGCAAGTATCTTACTATAGATTTAACACACTGTCATCAGAGAAATACATTGTCTTATGTTACAGTTAATAAATACATTTTCTGGTTTTAATCTTTTTTATTAAGATGTGTTTTTGACCAGTAAGTACTTAACATTTGAGTGTTAAAATGCTAAATATGTATGTATTTACAGAAAGATGTCTGTAATGAGTAAAACCAAAGATCCATTTGACCTAGTATCTGTTCTTTGAGGGCGACTAAAGGACAGCTTATAAACAAGTAGATGGCATAGAGCAGCATATAGTGGTTCATCCCTATGATAATTTGCATCTTGGGGATTTTCTGAGCTAAAGATTATTTCCATGTTATGTGTAAATCTTGATGGATTTCTCCTCAACAAATTATTTAACCTCTTTTTTTTCCAACTAATTTAGCTGTCACTTACACTGATAACTCTTGGTGACAAGGAGTACTACACAAACTACATGGTATACGTTGCTCTCTTCTTTTGTTTGAAGCCTGCAAGTTGCTAGCTTCACTTGGTGTCCCCCATTTCTTCTCTTGGAAGAGATGGTGAATACTCGGTCCCTCATCTCAATGTCAGCCGTGATTTTATGACCTTTGACCCTAAGCTTCTCCATTCATTTCTTTTTGAAGTTGAGGAGTCTTCTCACTGAAAGATCGATGTTCTTAACTGCTCATCATCTAAATTGCTGCTTCCCTGCTCCTCCTGAGGTGAGAAAATCATAACTTTCCCCAGTATTTACATGGACGGATCTGGTATGTGGGCTAACTGGGGATTTATACAGCAGCGTTAGGATTACCTTTGTTTTTATTTTCTCTTCCTTTCCTAATAATTCCCAAGATCATATTTTCTTCTCTTGAACTGTTATTTTCATGAAATTATCAGAGGTAGCTTAGGATCTTGTCTATAAGTAGTAATGATCAGTTCTAGGCCCACCATTTCATTTGTAAAGTTTAGTTTTGTCCATAAACATTACTTTGTATTAATATGCATTATGACTGCATTTTAATAGCCATTCATGGGCTGTTGACAGGTCCTTCTGTTCTTCCGAGACAGACTTTGTTAAAACAGATGAATATCATAAGCAAAACTTTGTTCTTTCTGTTCATTGCTCTTCCACTTCTGAATAAATTGAACAATGCAGAACCTATCACAACTCTCTGTGAAACTCTACTGGTGGCCTTCACCCATTCACCATTTTCTACGAACATCTCTTTATAGGCTCATCTGGACTGTCTTTGTTATTTGTTTTCTAGTTCTTTCAAAAGATTGTCTTCTAATTCCCAAAGTTTTGAGACTTTGAAACATTTTAGAAAGCCAAGAAGATTTGTATAAATCAGTGGATCACTTGGTATTGTTGTCTAGGTCCCCAGTTGAAAATTACAGTTTTAAACATTTTTCTGTGTTCCTGATTCTGCTAACAGACAGCTTCAGTGCCTCTGCTGTTACTCAGTTTTCCCAAACAACGGCAAAATTAAAAGTGATGAGTTATATACATTTTTCATCATTACTTTGGGGAATTTAGGGGCATGAGTGACGTTGAATAAGAAATTTTAGAGTAGCAGAGACAAAATGGGATTATTCACTGGGAAGAGTAAGAAATGGATGCTTGGACATTGGTAAATATAATCTTTCTCTGCTAATTCCCAAAGAAGGCTGGTGAAAAAAATAACAGGGAGATGCCTATCCCTTGCATCATTAGGAGGTTCTGGATCTGAGACACAAGGAGAGGGGTGATTGTCTCATCTAACATTGTGGTAAACGCATGCCTAAGAGAAAAATACGACTAATAAATACTCCTCCTCTATTTTTCTAAGTAGCTCTTACTGACTTCTCGCTGAGATGAGGTCAGTGCTGATCATGAGATGGGATGGGGATGTCATTAACCAGCAGAAAACCTTGTCATTTAGATATTAAAGAAATGTTAGGCTGCCCACATGCGGATTGGCTTATAAGTAAGCTAAGTTTAAATCAAAAAGTTGAAATTCCAGTAGAAAAGAAAATAGAAAGTATAGCCAGTAAAGAAGAGACCAGAGGTCGGGTTAACGATAAAAGGAAGCTGTGGAAAGAAAACAACATAATAGAAGAAATTGCTGTTGCTATTATGAAATGAAAAAAATAGCAGAAAACTATTCAGAAAATAACAAAAGAGAAATAGTGCATGATGTGTAAAATAGCATAATATATTTTTTTTTAATTATAAAATGTCCTTTTACAGGAATATTTTGCTGTGTATAATGGGTAAAATGAAAACGGTAGATTAATGTTTTCAGGACTCAATTCTATTTTGAACAATTGGAAAACAAACTGTAAATTTTCACCCATCTTGATTCATCTCTCAAAATGGTATTTTTTGAATTATGTCTTTTTGGATTCATATTTCTGATACTTTCAAAGGTTGTTATAGTTTGCTTACAGTATTCAATCACAAAATAATATATGAAGTGGGTAAAAATATTTTGTACACTCTAGATCTCGTCTCACAAATGTGAATGTATGCTTAGCTTTGTATACATGAGTAATCCCCAGGCTTCTGATTCTTCCTGGGTTTGGATGTTTGCTGACTCTTTCCAGCAAGACAAAATGTTTACAGTGTTGTAGGTTAAGACTTCCCTTACAGAAAAGGTCCATTTATAAAGGTGACATTTAAAATCTGTATCACACAAGCTAAATATTTATAGTTCTGTGCCTTTTTGGACACTTTTATCTATAAAAATCAGGTAATATTTTAAATACTTGTGTGTATGTCTATGGTTATATATGCATACACATGATATACATATTGTGTGTGTGTGTATATATATATACAGTAAAATGGAAACAACTGAGCCAAATTGTCTTTATCGTTTGTTCCATTTGGATTTGATGAGGAAAAAAACAAAACCAAAACCAAAATAGCTTTACAGGCTTTATTATTGCAAACGTGGGCAGAGTTTCAAGACAATCCAAAGAGATGGTGCAATGAGAGCTGGCTGAGCTGGAATGGAGTGACTCAAGTATTTCCTTTTCCTTCGTTTGCTTATCAGGCTGCCAAATTTGATTCCTTTTTGGTATGTAATTATTACTGTTGCTAATGACAGTCAAGGGATTCTTTTAAAAATAAAAATGAGGGAGAGACCAGTGTGGGCTCTCAGCTTCATGTCTTTTTCTTTAATCTGTATTTGCACAGATTAGCAAAGGTTAGGATATTGAAGAGTTTGAGCAGTGCCTGGCATAGTTTCTTCAACCTTGTGAAAGGTTGTAGAATCAAAACTGTGAAGTTTGGAATAATGTAGTGTTCCCTCTCTCCACCCCCCCACCCCCGTTTTTTTTTCTATGTTTTACTAAGCACAACAATGAGCATACATCTTTAACTCCAAAGTTGGTTTCAATGACTGTGACACTGCTCCCTTTTCCGTTGTGCTTTGTTGTTGTTCAGACTTTCATATTTCTTACTCTCTTTCCAACTGCCACTCCCCGGATCTTTCAGAAACATTTTCTTTCAGCATTCTTTCCCCTTAAATCACCTATTACAGCAGTCTGCTCATTGCCTGGCTGGTCAAAAAAGGAAAAAAATACTACTTTGTACACAGCGTTACCCTAACCAATGACTGTTTTCGGTAAGTAGGGCAATGACTGCCAAGTGTTATTTGCATTGCGTTAGCCAGACCGATGGATTTAATAGCCTTTTATTAGCCATATGGCTGATGGTTTCCTTCATAGGAGAAAAAAATATAGAATGAGTGAGTCCATGCTTGCTATGACTTTTCTCCAGGCAGTGTGAGGCATAGCTGGGGCAGCATAAAATTCAGTGCAGACTTCTCAAAAGAGTTGAATTCAGTGGCTTATAGCCTCTGTCCAAGGTTCACAGTGCTCTACAGAAGGTAAATATTTTGGTTTTATGTAACGTTGATGGGGCACGTTGATAGAAAATCTCACTCTGATATCTTGTGGTGGCTTCTATTTAATACCTGATTATCATGATAATCAGATGAAATCTGCCATCAGTATTCAAATCTTCAAAGTGTGTGTCTTGTAATGTTTTAATAGTGGATGAGGAATTTTTTTTTTTTTTTTCAGTTTTTCAAAAATATTTTTGAAAATATGGGGCAGTGCGTGGTCTTGTGCATAGATAACTCTAGTGAGCCATTCAAAACTCAAACACAAATACATGCCTCTTTACATTATCTGCTAAGATAATGTAAAAAGCTGGAGCAGCAGTGTGAAGGTGTGGCATGTGTTTACAAATATACACAGCGATTGTTTTGATGCTGGGAAGCTGCCTACCGCAGCAGGATGCCTTTTAAGGGGTATTTTGACACTCTGGGATAATAAACTATTTGGGGTTCAAGAAAAAAGTTTTGGTCTGATGACGTTTTAAAACTCTCTGAGAAATTTGAGAGGTGGGAGTATTTTAAATTATTTTTTAAAGATATAAACGGAGTGATAAGATTCAGATCTTTGACTTAGGTAGCATTTGCTGTCTCCAATAAAAGAGGCCCAGGCATTTGGCTTAAAATGCCAGAGAAAGGACAGGTTTTATCGTGCAGGAAGAGTTGCAGAGCTGCGACAGGGCTGCAAGAGCCAGTGAGGGCAATTTGATTATGAGAGTATGTGGTTTGCTCTGGCCAGATTCAAGTCATTAACTTTCTGATTTAATTTTATTGGCCTGGGCAAAGCTTAAGTAAGTGTAATATCACCTATGTAGGGGGTAGAATCAGCTAAAGTAAATCAATTAAAATGTTCACTAGTTAGACTTTTATGTATAGATGAAGCATGGTTTATGTGTAGATTGAAGACATAGCTCTCAGGAGTCTAAATAATTGGTACCAGGCAATTATTAAAGGTCTGTAAAGACATTTATTAGTGTAGGAACACCACCTATACATTATTTTATATTGTTCTTTTTCCTGAGTGCTCTATGAATAAGGTAAATCACTTGAAATTTCTAAAGTTTTGGTACATGCTGAAGCATCTTTCTTGATTCAGTGAACAATGATTTTGAAAACTTAGCCAGAAAATCTTCTAATCTTCCCATTACGACATGAATATTTTCTGAGATGTTTTATACTATGTCAGTGTTCTTTCTGGTGTAGATGATTTCTTGACATCTTCTATTTTCCTTACACATTTTGGATACATCTTGAATGTGAAGAATTGCATAAAAGTAGTGGAAACAGACAAAGCATTGTCTAAAATGTGAAAATAGTCTAAGACACAATATTCATTGGAGATTTCCAACTGAACATTTTGGCAAAGTAACTTCAGTGGCAGAAAGCAAGATCTATAATTAAAAAATACTAACCAGCATTCAGGGTCAATCTTTATGCTGGTCATATCTGTGTAAAAGATATCTATCCATTAGTGGATGTAAGATATAACTATCTTCTGAAGAAATTTGTGGGTGTGCCAAATGCTTTATTTAGTACAGGGGAAGTTTTCCATTTTTTATGAACTTGCAATGTAAACAACACTTAGAGAACAGATATGAGATGTAGGTAAATAAATTGTGTGCAGCCCACACACTCAGGTACTCAGGTGCATTGTATAGGTCAGTTTTGTAACTCCATGACATGTGTTTGTAATCCCTTATTCCTCAAAGAAAGAGATAAGAAATAGTTGTGCTTTGGCACTCACCATTCAACAATATCAAGTTGAATTCAAATTAGTTTTGTCTTCAATATTGGTCAAATTTTGGATTCCCACAATATATATGAAACCAGGAATATCTGTGCAACCCAGATTCTTCAGGTAACAGTTTTCCATTACCTTTCATTGCCTTTTTTTCTGTGGATATCCATGACAAATTGTTTTGTAATAGCAGTAGCATAGAGCAAGTACCTGTCTTGCTTGTCAGACATTGTTTATGACAGAATCTGTATCCTGGTTGGGTGTTTTGGTTTGGGTTTTGTTTGGTTGGGTTTTGTTTTTTTCCATAACTACCTTCCCAAACTCTTTTCCTGAAAATCAGAAAAACATGTATCTTATCATTAGTCTATAGCAATAAATACATCTTAGTCTGTTATGTGAAGTAGAATTTGAGTTTATAGGATCCTTAAATATTAAAATATCTTTTATTTAATTACTGGCTTTTGCAGGTTGACTTTGCTTCGAAAATATCCTTGTTTCTCTGAAGGGGTGTTTCATTTTTCAGGAGCCAATCTTCTGGACACTATAAACAAAAAAATACCTTTAAACTGTGGTGGTTTGACCCTGGTTGGATGCCACGTGCCCACCAAAGCCACTCTACCAATCCCCTTCCTCAGCTGGATAGGGGAGAGTAAAATTTAACAACAGGCTTGAGGGGTCGAGATAAGGACAGGGAGATCACTCAGCATTTACTGTCATGGGCAAAAAAGACTCGACTTGGGAAAAAATGTGATTCATTACCAATTAACTCGGAGAGGAGTAATGGGAAATAAAACCAAATCTGAAAACACCTTCCCCCGACCCCTTCCTTCTTTCCCAGACTTAAATTTGTTCCCGATTTCTCTCCCTCCTGCCCCGTGAGCGGCACAGGTGGACAGGGAATGGGGGTTGCGGTCTGGTCATCACACTGTTGTTTCTGCTGCTCCTTCCTCCTCAGGTGGAGGACTCCTCGACTCTTCACACACTTCCTCTGCTCCAATGTGGGGTCCCTCTCACGGGAGACAGTCCTCCATGACTTCTCCAGCGTGAGTCCTTCCCACAGGCTATGGTTCTTCATGAACTGCTCCAGCGTGGGTCTCCTTCATGGTGTGCAGTCCTTCAGGAACCGACTGCTCCAGCGTGAGCCCCCCTCACGGGGTCACCAGCAGCAAACCTGCTCCAGCGTGGGCTTCTCTCTCTCCACAGGCCACAGGTCCTGCCAGGAGCCTGCTCCAGTGCAGGCTTCCCACAGGTTCACAGCTTCCTTCAGGCATCCATCTACTTCAGCTTGGGGTCCTCCACGGGGTGTAGGCAGATACTTGCTCCACCGCCCATGGGCTGCAGGGGGACAGCCTGCCTCACTATGGTCTTCACCACAGGTTGCAGGGGAATTGCTGCTCCAGTGTCTGGAGCATCTCCTCCCCCTCCTTCTTCACTGACCTTGGTGCCTGCAGAAATGTTTCTCTCACATATTCTCACTCCTCTCTCTTGCTGCAATTGCTGCTGCACAACAACTTTTTCCCTTTCTTAAACACGTTATCCCAGATGCGCTCCCACTGTTGCTGATCTGCTCGGCCTTGGCCAGTGGCAGGGTCCCTCTTGGAGCCGGCTGTCATTGGCGGTATTAGACATAGGGAAACTTCTAGGAGCTTCTCACAGAAGCCATCCCTGTAGCCCCACCCTTCTACCAAAACCTTGCCATGCAAACCCATTACAAAAACAAGCTGATGATTGGGGTGGACTTAATTTATTTTATTTTTTAACTTTGAACTTTGAAGACAATTCGACATGATGGTAGATGCCCATAAAATAAATTGTTTTTAAGGTCAGGACCCACATGTAAGAAATTTCTGATAGCATCAGGATTTGAAAAATTTGTTGAATGCCTTTGTGGGTTTAAAATTTGTTTGTTTGTTTTTTTCTCTTGGTTGGTGTATTTTATTTTATAAATCTGTTGATTTTAACTGTATAATGACAAAGCTTGAGTGGATAGGAAATAAAATGTCCATTCAGCTCAGCCTTATCTCTAGCCCTACGGTTTGGGCATGGGGAGGATTTGTCCTTCCAGAGACCAGAGCAAGTGTATAATCTCTCAGGAGAGACTTCAGCCATGACACTGCTGTAGTAGTCCAACGTCTGATGCCTGAGAAAACTTTACCAGTAGAAATTTATGCACTTAAGAGGTTAAGTGCTGGGTTTGTGGCTCGCATTCGTCAGCCTCTTAAATTCTATTTAAGGTGTTTAAGTATTTGTGGAAATCCCAGCCATAAATTGGCATTTGTATGCCTCTGGATCAGAGGGTATATTTGTACTTCTGACCAGTCTTACAGCCGTGATAGTTTAGCTATGGGTCTAAGATGGTTCATTTTCAGGTGAACTTGCAATTTGGTGAAAAGTGTTTGTGGGAAAGAATTTTGTCACTTGCTTTTAAGCCATATATATGGCAGTGTTCTTAGTCAAGCAGAGTACTAGTAGTTTATACGTTTCCAAGACATGTAAATATGTATTTTTGGTAGTAGAAACATTCTAAGAATCTATTATTCAAAGCTGAGAAGTAATTAGTAGATAGATCTGCTTATTGCAACTAAGATTATTTTTAACTTTTGGCTGCAGATAGTAATAACATTTCTTTTTTTGAGATGATTACTTATACTGTATATTAAATGAAAATAGTAAGTAATGTATTTAAGTAGCTGGTCTATTTACTGTGTTAATGTTAATTGTTTTGATTCAATTTTCTGTTTTAATTTACGAAACAGAGATTGCACTCCCTTCAAGGCAAAAAAAACCCAACCCAGAAACACCCTGTGAGTGGTACTTGAGTTTCTTTTGGCTGCTGGGTGCCAGCAATAGTGATTCGTTCCTGCCCTTGGTCTTCTCAGTCAGTTCTCAGAGTTAGCTGAAAAATAAACATGGGAAAAAACAGTTGGTTTCACTCAAATAATTTCCCTGATTTTTGTGGCCTGTGATGTCTGTGGCCAATCGTTAGGCCCTGTGAAAAGGTGGCCTGGCAGGAGGGGAGGAACTGCTTCCTGAGGGAACCTGTTAACTGGCCCTGGCACCTCACCTTAAAAATAAACCAGGTTCATGATACAACTTGAAGGGTCAGGTTCTGCACACACAGACCACTGTAAATGCCCCTGCTGAGACCTCCTTGCAGAAGAAACCCCCTTCCACTTTCCCTCCATGCTGGGGAAGTGAGAGCCCCCTGCCCTGTGCCTTGCTTCCCTGGGGCACACTGCTCTGCGCCACGGCGACAGCAAGTGCCTTCCTGTGGAAACGTTTAGAATTTTGACTTTCCTGAATTAATTTTTAATTAATCTCCCATGTATTGAATTGTCATGCTAAGTATTTAGTTTAAAACATCTGGTTTTCCTAAAAGACAGGTTTGTATTTAATGTTTTAGAGATATTTCTAATATTATTTTTGTTCTGCTTTGGCAAGACTAATCAAATGTTTTAACCTTTCCCCATTTTGTGCATACACACGCAGTTGAAAGCGTTTCCCTTTCTGTCTGAACACTAGGAAAGACCCCTTGAGAGGCCGTGTTAGCTGTAATGTATTACTGGGAAGCCTGTGAAGTTGCTCTCCCCGTGGCCCAAATGGTATTTTTGTGGCCTAAGTGACAGCTAGTTTGTAACTGCTAAGGGGCGATGGAATCAAGGATGTAAGTTGAAATGTGTTCAAAATGGAAAAATCAGATTGAATTATTACTTTAAAAATGGCATGAAACTGTGAAGACTGAAGTAGTTCAGAATTGTCTTCGCTTATACTCAGAAATGAACTTTTTGGCCTTAGGAGCTACATGTAAATGTGTAAAAACTTTTTCTGTCTAAAAGTGTTTCATTCTTCTTTCTGGTATTTACTACAAATTTTTTAACATTAATTTTAACATTAAAATAACGTTACTGTGTTAATGTGATGAAATAATTACAGAGATATTAAAAAGTGCTTTCTAATTAATTGTTGACCTAATACTGCCAATATTAGAACTGCTGGGAAGAGGGTGTGTGACTTAAAGCAAAAAAGATGTGATCTTCTGAAGCCATCGGAATTTTAAATAACTAACAAACATACACAAACTAGTAACACTTCTCTAGAAATTTCAGACACATCTGTAATTTGCCACAGTCCAGTTTTCCAAGTTTTTTTTAATCTGGTTAATCCAGATTTAGTTTGAGTAGAGAAAGAAGAGAAGAAATGTGCAGGGAAAGAAGTTACAGGCATTTTATATGGTTCAATCCTAGTTTTGGCATGTGAGGTAGAATGAGATGGATGTTGATTGATTGTGCATGTTGTGGGAGATGATGATAATTAATTAATATTATGCTTTATATATTTTAATATTTTATTTATTCCCTTGATGTGTTCTGTAAGATAACTTTTGCCCTAATGAGTAGGAAGCAGATGTGGGAAATGAGTAATAGCTCTAAAATGGCTTTAATTACTTTTTGTTTATAATTTTGATATTAACGTTAGGATGGACATAGCAAGAAAAAAAAGGAAGGAAGAATCTCTGTTCCCAGAGATTCTCTTCACTGAAATTCATTCAGTTGGGTACTTTAAGGTTGAATGTCTTCTTCTAGTAGCTGCTTCCATTGCTCTTCATAAGCGGAAAGCAGCTTCTCTCTTCCCAAGAGACGGGAATGCACAGATGCCTGTGCTGAGGCTGTCTGCACTGATGAGGAATGAGGAGATAAATATTGGAGGAGTCCTAACACAGCCCTGTCACTCCCAGTTCTTGTTCTGAGTTTACTTTGCCAGGAGCAGGAGGAGCTGGAGGCAGAGCAAGAAAACAGCTAACTTATCTGTGCTGGCAGCCTGTTGTTACCCTCAGGAAGCAGAAAATACGATTTCAAAAGCTGCAGCCTTTTCAGCGAGGTGACCTGAGATTTTCCATAAAGTGGAAGGAAGAGCCATCACTTTGTCTGAAACCAGGAAGCTGGTCTGCAGCCAAGTGATAGAGTACTCGAATTTTTGTTTTTACTCTTTATGTAAGCCAATAGTGCTTTCCATATGAATAGTAAAATGTCCTTGGCATTCTATAAGAACAAGTATCCAGATAAATTCTAACACCACCTCTGAGTCTGTTTGAATCTAATATGGCAATCTCTGTATCGGAAATAACTGAAAGTACATAACGGTTGAAAATATGTTCCGATAAAATCCGCCTAGTAGAGAGGGAAGTGATGCATTGATTTGCAATGAATAAAGGCTTTTGAGTTAAATGTAGATGTTATTTTTAGATTGCAGTAATTCCTTTAATTTTCCACGTCCTTTGACTTGGTGTTGGTCTCGTATTGCAAGACTTGTTTTTGAATTGAAGGAGACAAAATGGGCATTCTTTAGTAAGGTCACTGCCATTGTAGATGCTGGATGTTATTTATTGGTATAATAAATACCATGCACTGAGTCAGTGAGGCTTCCTGCCTTGAGGAGAGAAAAGCCCCCAAAACTGCACTGATGGGGAAGTTGCACTTCCATACCAGTGTATTAATTTGCCTGTCTAGTCTGTTACTTCTTTCCCACCCCTCACATCCCTGTTTTCAGCTGTAGGGTCTTCTGCTGCTGAGCGCTCATTGCCCTCAGCTCTGCACTGATACTTGCCCAGTGTGGGATGTACCCAGATGGGTACTCCTGTAGGAGAGGAGCTGAAGTGTCAGAGCTAGAAGGAGGCTTAAGGACCAATCTGACCTCTGGCACAGTAATAAAATGCAGCCGACTCTTCTGTGTCAGTGTGTATTGTCCTTTATGAATATGCACAGTCATTTGCTTGCATTGCATGTGCATCCATTTTCCTGACAGTAAAGAAAGAAGGATCTAATCTGCCATAGAACAAATCAGAAAAATTACAAAGAATTGTATTTTCCTGCTCACCCATATTTGAAGTTTTAGGATTTGCTTGTTTGCTTCTTTGTTTATTTTTAAATCTTTAAGAACCGCTGCAAAAAAATTCGTGTGTGAACTTCAGTGCTTATCTCCTTTCCACCTGCTTTAAGAAAAAAGGTCAATGCTACTTCTCATTTACAGCTGTTTATTTCTAGTGAGCAGAAACTGAAGATAAACATGCTCAAGCTGGAAGCAGGGTAAGACTACCCCACTTTTAACGGTGAATGTAGTTAATGACTAGAATGACTAGCAAGTCATTAGGTTTTGCTTGATTCATGGTCTTTTTGAATCACAGTTTTGTATTTGTCTTAAAGGATTTGTTCTTCTCTGACAGCAATAGTTGCCTTAAAACAGGAACTTCTCTACTGTTGTGTGACTTGTCCTGTGTGGGAGGTCAGGGGATGATAATCTTTCTTTCTGGCTTTCAGTTCTTTCCTCTAAGAATATCAATATTTCATGGATATAGACTTTAGACTTAAGCACCCCTGTGAGACAGAGAAGTGCAGAAACATTATTTATTTTGCAAAATTGTAGACCGGGAAAAAAAAAAGACTGATCTTTGACTATAGCATAAAAGCAGTATTTCTGTGGGGTTTTTCACAGTAGTAATTCGCACAACTATTAACTACAAAACCAAGTGAAACTGTTAACACATTTGTTTCAGTCGTTCATGGTATGCTGTAAACTAGTCAGCTTCTCTTTTTGGTGTCATCTTTAGCCTACTATAGAGGAGAATGGAGAAAATTGTTTTTTTTTAATTGAAAAGTACAGTTGAAACAATAAGTATTGAGAAGGAAACCAAGAAGAGGTTGAATATCCAACTGTTGCTAATGCTTTAAAAATATTTCCGTGTATCAGTAGCTCTTTACAGTACAGACTGTGCCAACCATTAGTTCACTCTTTGCTTTATTGAAGACCTTAACCATCATGTATTTGTGTTAGCACAGCACTCATGCGCAGCTATAGTGCCCTATTTTATTGGGCATGGCACAAATGCAGGACAAAAAAAGCAGTCTTTTCCCAAGGATGTTTCTGTCAAAAATAACCAGTAGTGAATCACATGGCTGTACTGTCAGCAACCTTTTCATTGTTAAAATAGATCTCCCTGAGAGGAATAAAGACAGATTTCATATTTTCTTGTTATTTATTCGGACTGAAGAAATAGCATTACATCTCTTGGAATTCTACCCATACTGTTAAAAGGACAATTTTTGGGGTGTGTGTTTTGGTTTTGTTTTGCTGTTCTTATTTATTTGTTTGTTTGTTTCTTTTTAAGAGAGCATGAGAATGAGAAGCAATTATAACATAAGATTTCTAATTTCAAAATACGGTATTTCTGTACTGGACTGATTTTGGAAGACTCTGGAGGTGGATAAAACTCTGCTCGTGCCAGAGTAAAATTTCCATGTATAATTCTTGACAATTAAGCCTACATGCCTAAAACTTTGAACCAGCAAATCCTACTTGAGTCCTATTAACAGCACTGCATGACTGGTTGGAAAAATTGGCAACAAGGGCAGCAGAGGGATCTACAGACTTAGTAAGACAATACTGTATTGCTTTTCATTGAGTTCACATTTAAATGTTTTCCTTTCAGCTCTAATGGCAAAATAATTGTTAGTTAAAACAAATCCTTAGCTCTTGGAGAAGGCTGTATCATAAGCTCTCCATTCACCAAAGCTGTACCTGATAAAGACTTAGAAGCTCAAAGTCCCTTTCAACAAATCTTATGTATTTATGCAAATCAGGTATTATTTTCATTAGATAATAGATAGATCATCCAGATTTAATTCTTATATTTTTGTAAGCATAGTTTTATGATCAAGATGAGTACTGCCAAATGTTCTGCATCCTGTTCTACAGATTTCAATGTTTTTGTGATCCTACTATTTACTTCTGTTACTGAAATTATGGCATACTAAATATTATTGACTACGATACCCACTCACCATGTAGGAATTATGTTTTAGTTTCCCATCTGAAAATGCAGTGGTTTTATGTGCTGAGCGCTGATGTACAGATAATAAAAATCTCTCAATGTAAGTTAGAGAAAATCACATATTGTAACTAGTAATTAGATTGGGGAAGAATTAATCCAGAAAATGAATTGCCAAGAAAAAGGAGAACGATGTAATTTTGTTTCTAAAAGAACCACTAGGGCTAAATCTTAAAACCAAGGGGAAAAAAAAAATAAAATCTTGGTTCCTCTGGTATTCTAGAAAATGTTACGCTGCTAGCAGTGACGATTACTATAAGTAGTGCTATAGCTGAAAGTGGTGTTTGGTTTTATTTTTTTAAAGTGGTGGCCTTCTCTTTGTTTGTTCAACAAAGTGACACATTTTTTTACAGGGCAGTAGTTAAGGCAGCATTAAAGTGCCATTGACAT
The DNA here is from genome assembly GCF_034619465.1 of Leptosomus discolor. NCBI lineage: Eukaryota > Metazoa > Chordata > Aves > Leptosomiformes > Leptosomidae > Leptosomus > Leptosomus discolor. Next base: position 106,800,655 of record NC_141392.1, on the reverse strand, counting down.
CATCCAGTTACTGCACTGACTTGATTATATAACCTCTTTTGTGCAATTTTCATGCTCTGTTCTGTTTGAATGTTTTTACTATGCTGATGGCTGTTTTTCATTTCCTGCTGGGATGACCTTGAATAAAAAAAGAATAAGAATAAAGTAGACATAAGCAATGTAGTCTTGCTGGCATCTGCAGATCTTTTGTTCTGTGTTGAGAAACATAGTAGTTTGGCATTTATGGTATAGATTATTTCTGCAGGGTAGTAATTAATCTTCAACAGTTAGAAAAAAATTAATTTTTTTTCTCTTCTTTTGTTCTTTTGAATTTGCCAATGGCAAAGCGATCCAGTTATGACAATTCCTACCTAAGCAAAACATCTGAAGAGAGCTAAACAAATGATAAATGTAATGGTCATTCTTTAACTTAAATTATTAATTTCACCTATTAAATCCAATAGATCTACAAATGTAGTATTTACCTATTAAATTGCTCCATACTTTTTTTAAAGGAAAAGGAAATTAACTACTTTGCACTTTTTTCCAGATTCAGTATATACTACACAGCTGAAGGGATTGTTATTTTTCTGTTTTGTCGCTTCTTGTTGCCATCAACATTTCATAGCTAGCCTTACAGATGAATAAGATAAATAAGAGTGCATTGTCTTTCACGTATACATCTTTTTCAGACTTTTTCTATCTCTCAATATCAGAAAGTTATAACAATGAGAAATCCATCCTTTGAGTTATTTCTGCTGATTCTTACCAAACCAAAGCCACTGCCTCCTTTTGATTTATCTAATTAAAGTAGTAAAGGTTGTTACCATACTGTTTACAATGACATGGAGAGAGTTTTATCTTTAAATAGTTTTCATTGAACCTTTTAAAAGTGTCTACCTTTGAGTCAGGGAGATGGGCACAGGGCTCGTTCCTTTATGATCCACACTTAGCATTTGAGAACCTCTCAGTTTTTAAGATACTTAAGACAGTAATATGTTTTCAGATATTTCCATTTTGCTGCTATGGTGATTTTGCTTATCTGAGGAAATATCTCTGAATTTAAGTTTGTTCATGTCCTAAATCAGTGGTGAAGTAATGATTAACCCTTGAAACAAGGTAGTGAGATACTTACCTTCACTGCTAATAAGAAGCCAAGGTTTGATTTCATTGGTAAATGCTTCAGTATTTTTCTTTTTAATGAAGATTGATAATAGAAGGGATTAATGTGTCCACATGTTTCAAACATTAGTGTATTATACGACTATGTTGATTTCATCCACATTGCCTTTTTCTTGTCCAAAGCTAAAAGATATACAAACATTTTCAATTTAAAGTATGAATTCAGATGCTTTTAATATGATAGGCTAATAAAAATACGGATCTTCTAAGCTTGAGTTTAAATGCATTGCTCTAGTTCACCGATAGTAAATCTGATGCTTTGGCTTTATTCAGTCTTGATAGGTTGGAGAAACTTGGAAGTCCTACTTTTTTGGAATTCTTTTTGTTTGTTTGTTTCACTTAGTCTGATTTGCAAGTAGTGTTTCTTAGCATGAATGTATGTATGTGGTTTATAATCCATTATATCTGAAAGCGGTAGGCGGGAAAATAGTCCTCCAGAGCAAATGTAATAAGTGTAAGTGTAACATGGTGTTTAGTTTGTTCTGTTGATTGCATCTAACACTATTAAGCAAAGTAACAGAATATTTTCTTTTTCGGAGAAGAAAAGCTTACGACAAATGTTGGGAGATTACGAAATGATTCAAAGGGATCTTCTCAAGTTCAGAAATGTAGGTGATGTGGAGCAGCAGGTCTACCCAAAAAGTACTATGTAAGACATAGTTTCATGTCACAGAATTATTTGTGGTTAGTACAAGCAATGGTTAGACTAGCTACTTGTCCTCCTCAGCCTCAACAGTGAAAAGAGTACAAATGTATTATTTAAAATTCATTCTCTAATCTGAGAGGGAAATAGGATCGAAAGCCTAGTTTTTCATTGATCTTTATAAAAATCAGGAGAGCTATAAACACAGGATGAAATTACACATTGTGCCTAAAATTTTCCATTTGCATATAGACTTCTTCTCTCAAGCATTTTTTAATAATAGAATAAAAAGCATCCAAAGCTAACTAAGTGATGTCCCTTACTTTAGTCTCAGATTTTGCACATGTTATTTGGGAGGTATGTTGGTCGTTCTAGCTATTAAAGTTGGAAACTATTTCATCGTGTTACATTTTGTAAATCTTATTGTTACACCCTGGCAAATGAGCCTTCAGTTTTATTTTTGCTTTCGTTTCCATCCTGCGCCCAGGAAGACTGGGAGATGAATAACCAAAGTTCTGAATGTTTTCAGCTGTCTTTGCTCTTGCGAAATACATTAGATAAAGTTAATGTTCTGAAAGCTTTTACATTTGGATTTAAGTGCACTAGAATTAATTCATAGAAGATTGTGTGTAATAAAAAACTTGCACAACCTTCAAAAATGGCAAGAATACTTGTAGTGGTACTAGATTTGAAATCTCTGTAATTGCAGCATTTCTGTCAGATCTAAGTGTGACATGTAGAGTTCTTTGCTAATAGCCTGACGGTATGCTTTGCATACGTACATTATGTCTCAAGATAAATGTTTTTAATTAAATCATCATATTATACAGTCTTTCTATATCCATGCTAGAATTGGCTAATTATATGTGTTTATAGAGAGAGATGGCTATGAATGAAGCAGTAGCTTAACATTTTTTTTTCCCCTTTTTTTCTTAAAAATCTTAATATAATGTTTTTGTGGCATGATAAATTTTTTCTGTCACAAATTAAAATTGAAAAAATGGAAAGCTGTTTCCTATAGACACTCTCTATAACAGTGAAGGGATCTCCAGGAATTTCTCCAGGCTCTAATAAGTGGCACGCAGTCTGCAGGCAGAGATGAGGATGTGGCTGGGGTGGAGCAACTGGGAAGCCCTGATGTCCTCCTTCCTGCTGCTGCTCCAACAATTCTTCATAAAGAATGTGCCCATTTGCCCCGCTTAGGACAACATCTTTTGTATTAGCTGCTGATCAATGAGTCTTTATTACTTGACATCAAATAGGTTATCATTGGTGGGGTGATGACTGGAGGTGACTTGTTTTGGTGTTGAGTATCCACAGCTTGATCCGCAGGCTGCCACCTCTTGAGGTGGGCATGACAGGGGTACATGACATTGTCTCAGCAGCCCTACTTGAAATCAGTTTGATTTAGAATAGTTCATGATTTTCTTAGTTTGATGAAGCAACAGAATCTTTAAGTCAAACATGTGCAAAAATGAATCTGAATTAAGGTTATTAAAGTACACCAAGTCTACTCTTTGGCAAAAGTAATGAAATGTAAAGCCTTAACTCTCCTCCCCATGTGTTGTTTTGCCATAATTAGAATGCAAAAGAATAAAGGAAAAGTGCACTTAATGTATTTTTTATAAAAAAGTTACAGTTTTAATTTCAGTGCATGGTTTGTTCTGAGTAAAACCAGTCCCTTGTCTAAAAGGGATTCCTGTAATTCAAACAGAGAGAGATATGAAGCTTCTTTAATTGACTTTTCTTGTAAGATGCTTGATGTTTAAGGTCAATGTACTTGAAAGCTGTATTGTTTGCTGTGTAACCTGTGTGATTTTCGTATTCCAAGTATTTATTAATGTCTTTTAGTATTTATTGCTTTATTTATTTTATAAACTATTATTTTGTAAACTTGCAATGAGTTTATATACCCAAATGTTGCCTTGCCCCATCAGGATGTGTTAACAGAGAACTCGCAGTTTTCACTACTATGCACTGCCAGTGCAAACTTTAAATATGGCATTCTGGAGTGCCTGGAGCTGCCAAGGAATCATTGGATTGTATGGGACAGTAGCAGCTACATAATGGTTTTTAGTATTTATATATTTAGATGTTTTCACAGTGTTTAACTAGATAATTGTATTGTTAAAAGTTAATATTCAACGCTCAGTTGGAAATAGTTTGCTGTTGTTAAGAATGGACAGCCTAAGAGGGGGAGACAAATGAATGCAGTTAGTTCAAATAAAGAATTTATTAGGAACAGAATTTATTTTTATCCAGACAAAAGGTGTCTGCAGCACAGTTCTTGTTTGCGTTGTCACAGAAAGGAAAATATACAAATATTCTATTTATTTAGATGCCATACATCTACATCTTACAGCACATAGGAAGCCCGGTAAGCAACTGTGTGTGTGCGCTCCGTTTGATGCGTACTGCTTGGCACGCTTCCTGACCCACGGCTGTTTGTGGTGCTGTGGGACCCCGGCTGCTCCCAGGCACTGGAATGTGACTCTCAGGGGCGTCCAATTGCTAAATTGTCGGTGTGCTCCCTGGCACGTTCTTGGCCCACACACCCTTGCGCTCTGCCGAACATTTCCTGGTCGCACTCCATGAATTAGCACAGAGCAGATGACATGGGGCCAGGAAAATAATCCTGAGAGTATTCAGTTTACTAGGCATCATCAACATGATGTTTTGTTTGTGTTATTCAGGGGAGATGTAATGCTTTGAAGTGATGGGTTTAGCTTCTGTGGAAGTCTGTGTGGCTGAATTGTATTTTTACAACTTAAATCATTAAGCTGTGGAGGGTTGCAAGAAGGTTGCAAGTAACCATTAGGATTTAGGATGATTTTGTGAATTGAACGAAAGACAAATTTTACGGCTTTATGTAGAAAAGAAAGTTCATTTTTGACTCTTCTTTTTTTACATATGTATATACATGCAGCTGTGTTTGAGAACGAGAGCTAAGAGCTAACACTGTTAGCAAAGTGTTTTGGGAGGTCAGGCAGAATTTCTCTGAAGGAAGATGCTTAGGTACAGGACCACAAGCGAAGAGAATTCAATACAAGAATGCAGCAGTATCATATTCTGTATTTTAAGGAGTAAATATTTTCACTGTGAAACACGTAACAAAGGAGACAATCCGAATTAGGAGTTAGGGGTACCAGATTTTTATTTGAAAAACTGAATGCGTGACATTTAGGTTTGAATTACTATCCAAAAGTTATTATAGCACCCTAAAATCCCGTGCCATCACAATAGGTGTTTGCATCATTTTTATTGGTTTATTTATTTATTTATTTATTATTATTTAGAGCTTAGGTAGGGGAAAAATGACTGTCGGCAACTGGGGTGGACTCCCGTCAGCCTGCTGGTTTAACCTTTTGGTGCACTCTAGCCGGTCAGTGGAAGTCAGGCTTGCTGAGCCCTGAAGCATAGCATACAGCCAGGATGCAGTCAGTTTGTAAGAGCAAAATAGGGAACAATAAAAAAGGTGAAAGAGAAATGAATGGGCAGGGAACAGGCTTTTGTGACTAAAAAGTCATGTGGCAGCATGGCTGGGTAGGAACTAGTCTGTAAAAAAAAAAAAAAGGACAAGAAACCTCATCATGCTGATTAACCACACATTATTTCAGCAACACAAAATGTCTTTGAAGATCTGGATCATAATGACCTGCTTGAGCTACCCTTACTCATTTCTCAGTCTAACACAGTCCTCATTCCTGCCTTTCACTCTCCGAGGGGATGCTTCCCTGCGCTCCAGTTGCTGTTACACTTTTGCTCTGGGCTCTTGTCCTGTCCCCTGAAATCCAGTCAGTTCTCATAAGCTGGACATGGGATCTGTACCATGGGAGGAAGACATTTTAAGCCTGAGAAATGGTGCTCCTGTTTAGCATGGATTTTTTTTTTTTTCCTACAATTGTATGGCAGTGGTGACTAAGGCTTTTAAAATTATTTTTCTTAGTCTACTGAAACCTTAATTGGCTTTGAAAGAACTGGTGGCTGTCTGGTTCTTCCCTGTCTCGTCACTGTTCAGTTAATTATTTCCACTTCTCAGGGATTTATAACTTCAGGCTTGTTTCTAATCCTAAACATCTTCCGGAATAGTTACAGCCACTCCAAACTTGCCGGTCTGCATACTTCATAAGCTTATTTTTTCTTCTACCAACCTTGTCTTAAAATATTTAATACCTTACGGCAGATTTCTGCCCAATTCTACTTGATACAGCCTCTCAGTTTAATAACTAGTCTTTGCTTATCCTCTTTGTCCCTACCAGTTGAACACTTGATTTACAGAGATTTCCTCTAAACCGTATTTCTTTGGTTTGTTTATGTGAATGGCCTGCATCAAAAGCCTTACACTAATGTATGCAATGTCTTCTATTTCCTTTATCTGCTTGGCTTGTTATCCTGTTATATAAGGAAATTAAGACAGTTTGATAGAATTTCTTCTTGAGGAATCCATAGTGGTTATGAATTAACAAATTCTATCTTCTGCGTACAAGCAGTATCTCATGAAGTAAAATTATATAAATTTAGAAAACAAAAGAGATTGTGTGTGGTTTATTTTGAGCAGCATTTGTGATCTGCCTCACTCTCATTTTGGAGGATTTTGTTCTGGAAAATTAATGAAAAAACTTCGACTTAACACTTAGAAGTGTTACTTCCTTTGAAGAAAGAGCTTCCCTTTGAAGAAATGTACCAAAATTGTAATCCTACATTTTAGTAAGATTAACATTGTTTTTTCTCCAACATTTTACTTACAGATACCAAATGCACTGGGATCTAGAGAAAATTTAGGTGCTGTGCTTTATTATGGCTTTTTTTTTAGTACCTTTAGGCAGAATGAAGATGAATGGGTAGGGTTTCAAACATGATGTATTATTTAGTCTTAGCTTCATATGAGAAGGGCAATCGTGTCTGAAGTTGGGATAAAATATCACTATATGCAGTGATAGTAAAATAATATAAATTATTTTGATTGCTATTGCTAGTCCCTAGTTATACTAGTGAATTACTGCAGAATGGATGACACATCAAAAGGGTGCTCATTTTGATGCTGACTCAGAGGACTGACTCCTTCATTGCATTCATGAAAGCTGTGTAGTTACTTACCAGTTTTGCTTCACTGTAGGGAAGAGGCTTGCTTTTCATATGGATGAATGTATATTCTTTTATATCTAAAAAGGTATTCTGTATTCTGTCTATGCCTACTTTGGGTAAAGATTTATTTTTGATTGTGCACTGAAAAAAAAATCAATTTGAGAAGTCCCATGTTTAGGAGCTAAATATTGCCAGTTGTAATGGTATTTTGAGACATTTGGAAAATACTCCGTTTTCAATATTCTATTAATGAATACTGGATTTTTGCACTTTTGATTATTTTAATCAAAATCAAAATGCTTCCTTGAAACACAATAAACTTTCAGATAATCTACAAAAAGCTCTCAGTAAAGTGGAGTATCATGTCCAATAATGCTTACAGAAGGATCTGCTGTATCTTCTCTCAGTGCAGGCTACGACATTCAATGCTTGTTTAGAAAATCTCGGCACTTGAGATTGTGATTCATAGGCAGCATCTCTTTCTCATCATGGACATGTGTGTTTTGTGTGTAATGAGTATTTCTTTTGTGAGTGATGAACAAAACATAACACTGTTTAGCTATGACTAGAGAAGGTGCTTTTGCAAAGAACAAATTCACACTATGACAATTTGTGCTTCTAAATCTGGAAATCCTCAGTTCTACTGGGCCTTGAGTAAGGGGGCTGCCCTGCATGTCTACAGGCAGTTTAACTACACATCTAAATAAGGTATAGCAGTTTGCATCCCTCGTTTATTCCAGTCACTGATCAAATATTTTGGTGAAGTGTAATGCAAACAGAACCACATGTCTAATCCTTTCCTTACAATGAACAGTAGGCCACATCCTAAACCGCTTATGTAGAAAAAGTCCTTCTGAGGCCATTATTCCAGAGCTGAATAAGCCCTGATGGGCTGATTCGAGAGGAACGATGCTTAAGTATGCTCTTTGCAAAAGACTTCAGGCAACTATACCCCTCATTATGTACAACCTCAGCCAGGGGAGTTATATGGGATTAGTATGCAGCTGACTTTTTGTCTGCTCTTCTATATTTCCTTTGACTAAATACCAAATTCCAGAGAGACTTCTTGATAACATATTACCTGTTAAAATGCAGTGCATAGTTATGTTTTAATTAGGACTGATTTTGGTGCAAAGATTGAAGTTATGACATGTTTATGTCCTACTTTTTGAAATCGATTGATAAGTGTGTATTCCAGGAAGAACAATTGCACTGTGAGATCAGTCTTTCAGATTTTACTTTCTTTCCGCTTGCCTACCTCCTGTTCGCTTGCCAGGGACTATAAGGTCCTGCTGTCCTTGATCTGCTGCTCAGGAAGAGGACAGACCTGCTTGCTGCCATCCTTCCTTTCCCCTGGTCCTGATCTTTCCTCACAGTCTCACCTGTGTGGCCTCCCAGGAAGCCCATTCAGTTTGCTAATCAGGCAGAAAATGATTTCCTGGGGGGCTTTTGCTGGTCCCAATGCATTGGTTAAACCAGTTTCTGAGCTACTGGGAATATGCCAGCCAGTGCAAGCAAGCAGCAAGACCATGCGACTCGGAGCCAGGGGATGACAGGAGATAGGCAGAGGTGGAAAATACCATTGCCTTCTTTCCACAGGAGAGAGGTGTGAGATTGGCACAGCCGTGGCATTTCCCCCCATCCCCGCGCTCCTGCCACCGTGCTCCTTGTCCCTGCTCTCTCTGCAGCACCCAACTTGAGAAACCGTTTTCCTTCTTCTTGGAGAAGTTCTCATTGAGCTATAGATCTATCAGGAAACTGAAGATGGTAAAAACATGTGAAAACTAAGACAAAGTAAAATTAAATAAGAAATAACTTCAGGCATCTGGATTTACAGGTTTTAAAAGCAGGACAACATAATGCACTCAGGCTTCCTTACCCAAAACAAAAGAATGGAGTAGCTTAAAAGTATTGAAAGCTGTCTTTTTTTCTGAGATTTTTTCTGATCCAAATTTTTATGTATCTGTTTATTTACAAGCATTTTTATTTTTTATTATTTACAAGCAGCTTTTAAGATGTGGAGACAGTTCAATTTAGTAAAATACAGTTCAACATCCCATTACAAGTTGCTTCACTGTGGAAGAGAACATCCTTCATGACCACAGATTCAACTTAGACGCAGCCTTCAGCATTGACTGCTGAGGCTGGGTTTGATTAATCCTCTGCTTAAGCTTGTCAAACAGTGTTCTGATTTGTTTTGTGTTCTCCTTTAGTCAAAAGCTGTGGTTTATGGACGGGGCTGGTCACAGTGGTCACAAAAGGCTTGTGCTTAGTTTGGTTTTTCACATGGAAAAAATACACAGATTTTTTTTATAACATGATTCTTCTTTCTTTATTCTACAGAGACCTAAGATTTAATAGGATTAAAGAAATCCAGCCTGGAGAGTTTAGACGGCTTAAAAACCTGAACACACTGTAAGTTCTTTTTCAACCCTAAGGCCCTTTACCCTTGTGATTTAATAGGATTATTTTGATAATGTACCAAATTTGCTCACTTATCACAGGTCTCACAAATTTCAGCTTTAGTATTTACACAGGTGAGGGAAGTGGGATTTAGGCCTGAAGTATTTCAAAGCAAAACCCGGTATATGTCTATAGAAGTAAAAGAGGAAATTATTTACATCCTAATGTTTTATTAACATACTGTAATTTGAGCTATGAAAAATACAGACCTTTACTGTATATTTTTTTTCCAAATTTTGCTAAATGACTTTAGTGGAATTTCACATGATAAATCATGGAGTTACAACAAATATATTCAAAGGCTCAGATGTACTAATGTGTTGCAGTTACAAAATACTTCACAGAATCACAGAATCACAGAATGTTAGCGGTTGGAAGGGACTTCTGGAGATCATCTAGTCCAACCCCCCTGCCAGAGCAGGACCACCTAGAGCAGGTCACACAGGAATGCATCCAGGTGGGTTTTGAATGTCTCAAGAGAAGGAGACTCCACAACCTCTCTGGGCAGCCTGTTCCAGTGCTCTGTCACTGTTTGTGGTATTCGACAAACTCTTAACATTTTTAACTTTCCTATTCTAATGTGCTGGCCAGGAGTGGCAGAAGTTGGAAGGTTTTGTTCCTACTGAGCTGCCTTTTATGAGGCCTTTGTTAGCATATATGTTTGTGAAGAGAAGTCCGTGTTTTCTAAAAGACTTTTTGCAAACCGTAATGCAAATAGTATGTAAAATTAGTATCTTCTTTGTAATTCCTTCAAAGATCACTTTTGAAACAAATACGTGCATGTTTCTCTTCTCTAATGTATTAAAGGACATGAGGAGGAGTTAAGATGGACAGTTATTTTTACTTTTAAATGTACGTATTTTATGATAGCAAATTTGAGTCTCTTCTAGAACACAAGTAGTGTGTAAGCTGCAATACAGTTGTGATATCAGTGACCTTTGGATCGCTATTATCTATCTATCCTGAAGCGCGTAACAACAAATGTATTGAGACATCTGTTACTGATGTTCACAGCAGAAGAAATGATAGGACTTTCCCCAAAAAGTATGTTGTCCAAATCTGTGCTACCAAGAAATTTTTACTAGCTGTCCCTACTTCCAGTTACCTTTGATCATACCTCTGTTTGCAGTTGATCCCCAGTTTGGAATTGCAATTTCTGTCAGATATCCACCCTCAAGTTTTAACTGTCCAAATGAGTGATCTGAGATCCTCAGGTCCTGAATAAAGACAGGATTCATTAAGTTTGGATTCTCTTCATTAAACCACTGCATGATGGATGAGTGCAAATCTGTGAATACAGAGAGTTGTGTTCCTGTATGATGTAAAGGGCCCAGTACACAGAATATTGCTAAAAAGCATCTAGGAAAAGTCACTTTTATGACCTGCTAATGACAAATCTTTGTGAATACCGATTTTATCAATTTCAAACTGATGTATAGACTTGAGACGAAGATTTTTTTTTTCCCCTTCATCTTCATGTCAGGTTCTTAAAAAAAGCCGCATTATTTCAGTTTTTAGATTTTTCTTCTTTTTTTTAGTTCTGTCTAATTTTTTCAGAGTTTTATCCTGCAAGGTAGTGATTGCGAAGCAGTAAGCACATCACACTTTTTTCTTCTAACAGTTACAGTTAAGAGAAAAAAGTTTTTGTTTTGTTATTTTTTTAAGCTTTCCATTTAATGCTACATTGCACCTGCTATTACACTTCCCCCCCCCCCCCCCCCCCCCGTTCCTATATGTTAAAATAAACAGCTGTTTATTTCTTTTTATAGGCTTCTAAACAACAATCAAATCAAAAGAATACCTAGTGGGGCATTTGAAGACCTTGAAAATCTGAAATATCTGTAAGTTGCATAAATGTGTAACTGAACTTCTTCAATGGGAAAGTGTTTTAATCTGACTCACTATATCAGGAGATAAACTGCTTTGAAAATCTGTGAAATTGATTTGTGGGGTGAGGGCAACTGTGAATCTTTGTTTTTATAAGTAGGTGTTTTGAGTTTTGCTAATGTAAAACACTGATACCTGTAGGCAGTAGATTTTAAAGTTACTAGTTTCTGTTTACCATGTGCAACTTAAAAGATAATTTTAAAAGAGGTGTGTTGGAAGATTTAGGAAGTCACCTCTTCAAAGGTTTACTGAAACCTCCATACAGGTACTTTTACCATGTGTGTTTTGAAAAGTGATTTAAAGCCGCTAGTCCAAGATTTGTGTCTGCAGAAGCTTGTAACTTCTATAAACTTTTTAACTACTCCTAGATTTTTGACTAAATGCAGTGTAAATTTTTAAGAGAAAAATTAAGTCAAACACAAAATAGAAAAGTACCTATATGATTTGTCATAAGTTCTATGTCTTCAGGCACCCTGTATCTTTTAAGACTGACTCCTCCCTTTTTTAACAAACATAAATAGTGTATTAACCATTCAAACAAACAAAAGGCATCAAAGAATGTTATTTTTATCCGTATAAAAGACTAAAACTGAATAGTGAGTTGTCATGGATTCTCAGCTCCAGTCTCTGGACTCCACCTCATGTAGAAAAGTTTCACTCCGTTGTCTTGGAGTATTGATCATTGCTTGAATGCTGTACAGAAAAAATTGGTCACTTTGAGATTTCATTGTTTTGGAAACAATTCGAAAGCTTACCTTTCCATCTAGGTTTCAAGGATACAGCCTGAATAGTGCTAAGGAGGTGGGAGAAGGGAGGAAAATAATAATCACATACATTTGTGCAGACACAGAACCTGGTTTTCCAAGCTGTGTGTGATTACATGTCCTGGTCTCGTGTTTGTGTATTGCCGTTCAGTAATAAAATTGTTTAATCTCTGTATAATAGGAGGAAAAAGAATATTGACCAGACTGTCCCCAATGGATTATTAAAGTCCATGATGATTGTATTTGTTATGAGATAAATTTTGTATGGTGGATCTGGTAGAGGAGTAGGTCTACTAGTTCAGGATGGCTAAGCTTCTTTCTGTAGTCAGCAACAGTGCAAAAATACTACTTGGTTCTTACTAGTTCTTTGTTTTCACAGACTTGCCTTTGCCTAGCTGTAGTAAACCTGAGATAAAACTCAACTGTGCACTCTGTTCGGTTCAATAAAAGTGAGAAGAAGTAACTCAACTATGATTTGTTTTCATATACATGTAGTAATGTTTATCTATATCTGTGTGGTTAAGAGGAAAATCTTTTCCTCTTGTTCCCTGGAAAATTTTAATATAAAGTTCAGTTCCTTCAATTGCAGAGAGTTCTTTAAAGCCATCCCTGTTTCGCTAAAATAAACTTTAAGATGATCTTTTTGCCATTTTCAATGGCTGTGATATAAATGTTTAGCTTTAAACTGTAAAGCCTTAAAATTGTAAAAATGCTGGTACTGATTACATAATCAATACAGAAGGCTTAAAGGTACCAAATAAACACAGTTTAGCTGTGAAAATTTCAGCTAAGTACATTGCTAGCTGTATTCTGCAGAACTAAGGGAACAAAACAGACCATTTCTTCCAAATAGGATCGACTGAAGTAGAAATTAAGGGAAGAGGTTGTACAAAAGTTAGAAATACTATTCAGAATTTAATAATATAAAGCCAAATAATCTGGGATAATTGAGGTATTGTATGGCCGGATTCTATGGATGTTTGCAAACCTAACTTATAATGTGATGTTTCATAAAATGTTATATTTCATGATGTTACTTCTGTTCTTACAAGAACTCAAATACTGGATTGCAGATGGTTCTGAAAATGTGTAATTCACTGAGTAGTTTTAGAAAATGGGCCATTTCTCATTGTCTCTGTTTTAGCAAAATATAAATATAAAATGTATAGCTATTAGTAAATATGAATATATAACTAGGTATAAAAAATACTTGTAACTATATAGTGATATATAAAATATGTAAGTATAAAACAAAACACAGTATATTTATTTAAAAAAAAAGGCCAGTGTCTGACAGATAGATGTCAAGGCCCGTTCCTGTATCGCTGCTGATCAGTTTTTGCGCTCTCAGACAAAATGTTTTTCCAGCAAGTGTCAAAGAAGCCCTGGAATTTTCAAATGCTGCTTTGCACTATTTCTTTCTGAAATTGAGCTTAGAGTTTTATAAGGTATATATGTTTTCACAATTGTCTGTCTGAAGAAGAAATTATGACAAAGAGTAATGATATTTTCTGAAATTTCTGTGCATTAAAAATATTCATCATTGTGAAAGTTGGTCTTTACGTTATAAAAAGAAAATTATGCACAAATGATTTTTGAAGCTTATTTTTTAGGAATATTTGTTGTCCTGTTCTTTATGTAATTGAACTATAAACATTTTTGCACGATCTTGCTGTGCTCTTTGTGGTAATAGTTTGTCTTTGAATTCATATATTAAAAGTTGGAAAGAAATATAATTATTTTTTTGCTATGAAACAGAGAGGATACTTTTTTTTTCTCTACCTTTCTGTCTATCTGTCTTTATTTCATACACATTAGTGTTGACAATATGGTTCTTTAGTAAGGATCAAAAAGGCATTTCTGCACTTCAGTGATTCTGTATAATTTTGTGGGTTTTATGTTCCCCCTTCTACAAAGGATACTGTAAACACTCCTGTCTGAAATAAACTTTAAAAGTTTCCTTCATATGAGCAAAATAACTGGTAACACGTTTGTAATTTTTTGCTACTGATATAAGATGTATATGTGTACATGATGTATATGGTACACTGAATACATTTAATTGACTTCCTGCAAGTTATTCAGTTTACTAACTAGAGGTGGTAGTACAGAAAGATGAGAAAGCAAAGCTTCCCAACCTTGTAGTATAGATGCAGGCAGATTTGTGGAAAGTTGGTAAATAATCCATCCTGATCCTGAAAGTCAACTGTTTGTTCTCCAAGAGAGAAGATAATTGAAGGAAGAGACGTACTGTCATTTTAACATGCAGGATATGAGAAGATTTGGAATCAGCAGTGGGGAAAATGATGTTAAGTTAAAAAGAAAGAATTTAGGGAGAAGATACAGAAAAATATAAAAAAAAAAAAATTAGTGATTAAAAAAACCTGTCCAGATAAAGTGAAGGTACTTGGTATTTACAGAGCAGTGAACAAGAAGCTAGTGTGAAAGAAAGGAAGGAAATAAATATGGAGAATGAAAATAACTTAGTAAGAAATGGAGAGGTGAGGAATCAAACATGACAACGTTGCAATGAATGTATGATAAATGGAAATTAAGACTCCAAGAAATGTATCCGTTCTGGAAATACTAAAAGGGAACATGTAATGTACATTGTTTTGCCTTTGGTGAATGAAGTAATAGTGGTAGAAGGTATGTTATAAGTTTGTCAAAGTGCTGAGTTGCTGACCTCACCCTTCCAGAAATGGGATTAGGTCATGTTTCCTTCTGTGCTTTCTGCCGCTCTTGCTGTCATGGTCGTGTTACTTTGTTCTTTGAACACCCGCAGTGATTCCAGATCTCATTTCTTTGCCATTAGTGTGCTAATTTCACCGTCTCCTTTATGTTTCTATATAAATCTCTCTTTGCTATATTTATTTACTTGTAAGGTTTAAGTCTACAATGCCTGATATTGCTATTACTTTTTACCATTCTCCCCCTTTGGTTCCAAACAAATGTATCGGGGTTTTATTTTCCTTAAACTGCATGACTTTCAATAGAGTCCATTAAAATAAACAAACAAACAGAAATTAGCCTCATAGGGGATCTAGCAAACTTTTTAATTAAAACTCTTTATTTCTAATTTTCTGATAACTGGTAACCTATTTGGTTGTTCATTTCCCAAATATGTGACCGGTACCTCTAGCCTTTATCAGCCTTGCTTTCTGGAAAAATGCTATTTCTTTTAACTCTTCTGAAAACAGTAGTAATTGCCAGAAAACAATTTAATGTCTTCATAGAATATGTCCTGTTGTCATCTTAATCCACGGTTTATTCATTATTTGTAAAATTCTAATGGTTCAGTTCTGTAGGAGAAGTTTTAAGCAAATGAAATGATAAATTACTTTTTCCCTAATTATGCTCTAGATCTATTTTCTGCTAATGTAACTGGGGTAAATTTTGAGAATGTTTTTTGTTAAAGATTAATGCAGTGTTTATGAAGTTTTACTTTTTAGGCACAGTAGCATTTTAGAAAGACATAAATATTTTTCGTGAGTGCTACTTATTTGTATTTTGTATTCTGTCATCTCTGTTAGGCAAATATATAAATGTTTTTCTTTCTGTTAATATTCTCAGGGAAATATCTACACGATTAAATGAAAGTCTGGTTAACACATTTGTCGTAGGACATATGTTTTTGTAGCCTTGGGGTTGCTGGGGTTTTTCTGTGGAGGAGAGATGTGATGGCCTGAGGTCAGCTGAGTGTCCTGCAGCTGAGGGTTTTCTGATCAGCATGGAAAAAGTTGTAGTTTAAAGCTGAATCCCAAGTAAAGTCCCACTACAGTGGCTTGGTAAGAGCTCCAAAAAGGGAAAAGCTGCTCCCTTCCTTGCAATATGATGGTAAAAGTCTGCAAAACTACCAAGTCAGTATCCCAGTCTTCCTCTAATCCACCTTTGTTTTTTCACACAGCCTTACTTTGTCCGCAGAAATTAAATAAAAGTTCCATGAATGATTCTGCTAAAACTTTTTTTAAAAAATTGGAATAATTCAGATTTCTCAAATAAAATTATTCAAATGCCCTCAAAAGATACTTAGCTGAGGTTGATTATTAAAACCATCTTAGCCCACTCTGGTTTACTGGTTTGATGAGAAATTTAGTACTCAGAGGAATGAGAGGAATTTCCACACTGCTAAGTAACATGTATTAAGAAAGGTAAATAACACTTTAGCTGTTCAGTCCTTGACACTTTCTAAGGAGTGAGAAGAAATGCTACATTTAAAGTTCTGGCTTGAAAATGAGGTAGTAATTTAATATCATACAGAGAGGAAAATTATGGGGAGACAAAATTGTAATGACTATGATCCTCACATGAATTGGTAAATCTGAGTTAAAACAAATATTTGGGTACTCGTGAAATAATATTTTTTTGAAGTAGGGTAAAAAACAATTCCACATCCAAAACGTGTAATATAACTATTCTCTCTCTTTTCAAATTATTTTAAAAGTTTTACAGTAATTTCACATGACAGTAATTTTTTTCCAATTTAATTTGTTCATAATTTTTAGCATTTAAAAAACCTCAGAAATTTTTTATTCCTTGTTATTCTGTTGTTGGAGGAACTCTGCTTTTTGTTCAGATGCATACCTATGTTACACAGGCGTACCTGGGTGTCTGTTTATTAATGTGTTTGAATCTCAGCAAGCAATGCTTTGGAAAACTAAATTTGGTTTAGGGAAGGTTACTACTCCGTGTTGTCCCCCAGTTGTCATGAGTTGAACATCAGATAGCTACGTTTTTTTTCCTTGTTAGGGCCTATTGTGAGATGTTGCCCATTGTCGAGTCATTGTGATTACTGCCACCAGCTCCAGCAGAGCCAGTATTTTATCTGTTGCATCATAAGAATTTTGCGATATTTCCCATAAGTTAGAGAACTGTAATAACAGAAAAGTCCAAACCACTACTAATAAAATGCCTGCTAATAAAGCCATTTGTGGTCCAAAGTCTCTTCATCACTTTTTCATAGGAATCCATGCCTGATTAATTGAGTTTCAAATAATATATCAAGTAATTGTGAGAAAGTTCTTAACTGTGAACCTGTTCCTAACCTAACACAAAAAGAGAGTGGCTGACACTGAACCCTGAAAGTATTTTCGTTTGCTGCCTCCATGCAGAAACTGCATCATTAGCTAAACTGTGATTTCCTCCAACACCCTCTCACTAAACCATCCTTGCTGTTATAAGCATGATGAACGTGAGCACATACACTGGTCCATCCTGGTTTATTTTAATTCGAGTAGAAAAAGTATAGACAACACATGTGAACATACTGGTACTCTGCATATGTTTATTCTATTTATATTATGGAGTATCAATGGGGACCTCATGTCCATCTTCTACACAGTGATAAAACAAATAGACAATGCTGTTTTATGGATGCAATATCAATATTCCAACTTGTATTTTTTGTAAATATTCAAAAGGGAACATAGGTGGAGTTACAGAAATTCTCAATGTTTGTTTTCCAAGTCCAATGAAAAGACTTATTCCATCATAATTTGAATATTTATACCAGTATTCAGATGAGATATTTTAAAGAGAACAAGAGGCCAATGGCATCCCCAGTGTGTCCTGGTAAAGGCACTTCTGATGCAATTCTGTCCCATTGAGTGGAATTTATTTTGACTTTTGGCAAGTCCACCAAGAAACCGAGGGGCAAAGAAACAGTAAGTAATGAGTGAGCACTGGGAAGCCCAAGACCATCTGAGTGACAGCCTCAGGGCCTACAAGGCCCCAGACTTTTGTCTTTCCTGGCAAACATTTGGTATGAAATCTCAAGGACAAAGTATTTTTATGTGTATGTGTTTAGGTTTTGTTTTGTATTTTTTTCCTAATATGTAGTTGAAAAACTGTCGTCATGTCAACTTAATTCTTCTTTTCCACCTTCATGTAGCTCTTGTTTGTGTACTAATATTACTGATTGTTTCTTGTTTCAGCTATTTGTACAAGAATGAAATCCAGTCAATTGACAGGCAAGCATTTAAAGGACTTGCCTCTCTAGAACAACTGTAAGTGCCTTTTCTCTTCTGTGCTGTCATCTCTATGGTTCCCCTGCAGAGGAAAAGTGCACGCCTTGATCGTACATCCTGCCTGCATGCTCTGCATGTCTGCGCTCCCTAGGTTGTTAGGCAGAGAGCCCTGTAATCATTTGCATGTGAAAAAACACGATTGATCTCTGTGTCAGATTCCTCATTTCTATGTTTGTCTTTTATTTGTGATTTGCATTCCTGGTGTCCCTATACATTGTTAAATAGCTTTGACAAAGAAGCAGCATTGTGGAAAATGTTGAAAACTAATGTGTGTTGCTTAGAGACAGATTCTGGTTCCATTTCTGTAGGTTTTATAACATTGCAATTCCTTTGACTGTAGCAGTTACTTTGTTTTATGCAGCATAACTAAAGCTGGATTAGTCTTTTGAAGTTCAACCCGGTTTTATTATATTTTAAAACAAGAAGAGATTTTAAAGTTAAAACCTTAGTATTCTTGATATGTGTTAATCATTGAGATATACCAAAAAGTAAGAAAGTTCATTGTTTGTAATGTAGATGTTTCAATAATATCTTCTAGAAAGAGTAATTAAAATCATACTTCTTTTCCTGTATAGTGACTAAAGAATAATTTCTATTAAAAATAATTAAAAATGCAGTCCTTAGAATGACAAAAACTGATTGTAAAGATTCCATTAAGTTTAACTAGATTTTGTTTTATAATCAGAAAGCATTGCTATACTTTCATTGTGGTAAAGTTTAGAAAAATAGAAAGAGCTATAAATGCATAGCTATTTCACAGTTTGGCTGACTAATAACAGTGCCAGACCAATGAGTTTTGTAGCATATAAATTTGGGGGGGCTGAATATTTTTATTCTAGAATCAACATGAATTTTGAAAATCCTGACAGTTGTCAGTGTATTATAAATTTTCTATATGTACCGGTTTCGTTGTTACTGTAAGCCTCTGGTAGATGTTAGTGGACACAGTGTGTATCTGAAATAAAATAACACTTTGGATGGGTACAAAATCATACAAAGTCATTTTAGAGGGCAATAGATGCCTTTTGAATGTAAAGCTTCTATATAAAACAAAAGTGATGATTATAAAACATATATAAATGTCATTTGTTTCCTTAATGCTTTTCTCTTCCTCTTTCTCCTACTCTAGAAATCATTACTGCAGCATTTTGCCAGCTACTGGTAGGGCTTACTTGCATGCTAATAGCAATGCTTATTTTCTGTGTAGAATTTTATTGAGGCCCATTTCTTGAATTACTAATGCTCCCAGAATAATATTCTTTCCCATGCCACGAGCCTGATGCCACAAGCAGCGACAGTTGTCTTTTTTTTTTTTTTCTTTCGCTATGTTTCCCGTTGATCTGTGTTATGACTGAAAAACCCAAATCACTTTGGAATATTAACACCTTCTGAGTATACTTTTCCACTGGGTTGCAGTTAAGCCTCTCTGCCTGCAGTGATATCACACTGTATGAGCTTCAGCTCAAACTTGAGATATCAACATTATTCTGTATGAAATTAAGTTTTAAGCAGGGTTTGAGCCTTATCTCTGGCTGGGAAGTATGTAAACGGAGTGTGCACAGTCGCTGCTCAGTGGCTGCCCTTGTGCCATGGCAGCAGTTGCTGGGAGCAGCGCCTACAGCTGGTCTAGTGAGCTGCCGGGATGGGGTTACTGCCCTGCTGAGTGCACATCAGAAAGCTCGCTTCTTTTAGAGCCCTTCCCTGGGGCAGATCTTAAAAAGAAGGCTTACCGTGTGTGGAAACGGGAGCACAGGAAGCCAGTGGCAGGCCTGGAAATAAATGTAATGGACAGTGTTCATTGAGATTTGCTGTTTGAGAGATTTGTCTTTTATGCATCTTTAGCATAAAAATAGGTTCTGACTCTACAGAGTCAGTTTTATCACATTATCTTTGAAGAAAGACTGTGCTCATAAGACAAAAATTAATCTTTGTGAACAAGTTCCCAAGTCCTCTAACCTCACTTTGGGACTGTATCCACTACTGAGTCGATGTTTCTGCATCTGAGGCTTCTTTGGCCACAGGTTGTCATTTTGCTACTGGATGTGTTGACTCAGCCAAATGCTCTTCTCAATGCTCAGCAGAGTTCTCAGAAGTAGATTTTGTGGTCCACATCTCAGGAAAAGACTTGATCCAGAGTAATTTTAATTTCTTCAACCCTAATGAAACTGATAGTTGCTTTTTTTTTTTAAAAAAAAAAAAAAAAAAGAACAGCAAAGCAAACACTTTTCTGGTTTTTTTTGGTGTTTTTTTGGTTGTTGTTCATTGAGAGAACCTATAAATATGGTTTGATTTAGGAGGTCTTTTGTATGTATAAAGGAAGAAAAAACCCCAGTATTTACTGCGGCTGGCAGGATTCTTCTTAAAACTCTGCAGCGGAATTCTTAGCTGCTGATATAGTAGAAATATCTTTTTCTTTGGGAATTTCTGCCAAGGGAATAAGGTCTTTGAATCAGATATCGAAACTTGCTTGTGCTAGAGTAAATTCTGAAAAAACTTGGCAGTTTTAGATGCTCAACCACACTGATCCATACACACTTGGTCACCTAACTCTTCAGTCATGGCAGGGCATGAAGGGAGAAAGTCTGCTGATGAAAAGTAGCCTCTTAGTACCGGTTTAGACCCTGATAAATCTGCAAGACATATGTTTGGGTCTGGCAAATGTGACACAAAGCTGCAGGAAACTTGCATTTTTTTCGGAGCAGCAGCCGGAAGGCAGCCAGAGCACCCAAAAGGCAACTGGCTCTGTACGCTTGCGCTTAGACAACCCCTATATGCCTCTATTATGCCTGTGCTTAGACAAATGAATCCCATCTGAAATGTCACAAATACCTGGCTTGGGAGGTCATGAATTTGCTGTATCTGGATCCCAAGATCTAGCTCTAAATGCAGTCTGTTTACAGATGTGTGTACATTGCTTTTCTTCCAAATATCTGCTATATTTTTTGAGATCTCAGCTTAAGGGCTGTATGTATCAGGGACAAAAAGTGTTCTCTGCAGTCCTTAACTAGTGTGATCTCCAAATACTAATGAAATTATTTAAATCTGTTTACCTAATCTTAGTGGAATACTAATTATGCATTTTCTTTTGACTTTCATATTAACATACTGATTTTGCTTTTTATAAGCTGTTATTATTAGAGTTTGTGTACATATTTTGGGGAAAATTAATAGATAAAAACATTATTTTACTCATAATGATGCCGCTTGTTATATTGATTTTATTTCCCCCAATTCAATTTTCAGTAGCTTTGAAATGTTGCTATGAATTTTTTAAAGTTTTATATTACAAAGAGTTCCTGGTTTTTGCATAACTGTATGTGAGCATTTTATGCACATTTAACACAGTGAAGCCTGATTAAGGTCTCATTGCTGCTAAAAATACCTATGGTAAGGAATAATGAAAGAGAATTAGTTAATAAACAAACCCAAAATGTATGAAAGGGGCCTTGAAAAGTATATCCATATTATTCTGAAATAAGATCAGCTAGGTACAACAAACCTAGATGACTGGAAACAGATATTTATTTAACCTTATTGAAGAGTCTTTAAAGACAGGATTCAGTAATTTCCTTGAGTATCCTGTTCCAATATTTTGTATCATTACTTTAACTTCTTATATAAATCTCTTTCCTTGTGGTTTAAGCCTGTTACTTCCTATTGTACCCCCAGGCAGGGAAAGCTCTTTGATAAATGTGGGAAAAATATGTTTGTTCATTCTCTTTCAAATAATCACAATGGCAAACATGCTATTTAAGTATTCAGAACATAGATTATACTCAACTAATGGATTTTAAGTACTTCCCCAAAGATGTGAAGATACTATTAGAAATGAACAAGTGGCATATATGGTAAAAGTAATCCTCTGCAAAAATATTATGCTACAGAGGATATAATCCTAAATTTAGTGCTGTGAAAAATGCCATTGGGACTGAATTTTAGCGTAAATGTTCATCCTCCAAGACTGATAATAACAAACAGAAAATCTGTACAGTGCTTATTTGATCAAATCTTTATCTTCATCTAGGTGTGTTTGGTTTGGACTTCTTTTTCCTTCAAGTATTTCCTTTCCTTGTATTTCATCCTTGATAGTGAATTCAGAATTAAAAAAAGAAGCCACAGGGATATTTAAAAATCACTCTTGCGTACTTTTTCTTTAATTTTTGATTATGAAGGTCTTTTTAATATTGAATTTGTTACATTGTACTACAATATTTAAGAGTGTTTTATACTCTGAACATAAAAGATTTCTATAAAGACATGTCAGTATGAGATTATTTCCTGAATATTATTACCTTTAAGGTGAATTTTCAGTCCAAGAAATTATCATATTAAAATATTAAAAATCCTTTAAAAAAGCATTAGTGTGCTACATAGAAGAAAAGAATGTAAGTGATAAACCTAAGTGATAAAATGTGATTAAAGCTTAGATTGTAAAGCCAAGGATTTTTTATTATTTTTATTGTAGATTTACAATGCAATCTGGTTTCTGCAACTTTTTTTTTAGAATTACACTTGTTGCTAATTACTTTGTCCACGTATTTAACACCTTGTTCTGTTCATAAAAATCGTGACAAGTTGTTCGGAACATTTTTGAAGTGATAATTTAAAGACCTGCAAACCCCAACTAACCTGTCATATGAAGCAGTTAAAAGTATTTTCCAGTTGCAGTTCATGATTTGATTTTTTGAACTACTTGGGCAGCATGATTTCTGATGAGGTGAAGTTAACTGTCATGATGTTCTTCAGTGCCTGAATTATTGTAGTTATATTTCTGATGATTTGAGGTTGTAAACAAGGCAAGGCTTATAACAGAAGTATTGTTTTAATTAGAGTGATTAATTAGGCTGGGAAAACAAGATGAGTTTTCAGGCACATGAAGTATTCTTTACATCTGTTATTATAGTAGTCTTGACTACTAAACAGCAGTTATGAGCTGTTGCTTTGAGTTTGATGATGTATACATCGCTTAAACCATCTGAGTGAGAGAGATATCCTTTCTTTTTCTCTCTTTCCTAATTTCACCTCTGATCCATGGACCTGAAGAAGGGGTGGTGTGTCTGCTTTTACCAACATTATTTGTTGTTCTAGTAAGAGGTATAACTTGTACCTACAAATCTTGCCTTGTCAATGCCAAAGAAGCACAAGAGATTAATTTATTGTGCAAATAAGGAGATACATTTGCAAGGTGCTTATGAATTGCGAAAATGCAAGTAGAATTAACAAAGATAAAAAGGAAAAAATCCCTATTGGCTGCACAAGAAGCAGTATATGTAATTTTTGCCAAAATCAAAGCTGCTTTAGAAGCAATAACAAACCCTATAGTTGTGCCCAGTTTTTCCATTCGTCCTTTTTCACCACAGTGATCCCCAACTAGCCTTGCCCCCTCCCATATGCTGCTGGTGCTGGGGAGGTGGGTGAGCAGAGCCCTGGCTCCTGGCAAAGCTGTGCCTGCCCACCTCATGGCAGAGCCCTGTCTGAGCAGCGGATACCATCCTGCTGGTCCTTCATCAGGGCTGGACCTGACTGAGGTCTCTTTTCTCTCCACTGGCGGTTCAAATGAACCTTGTGGGACGTATCTGCCTTGGAGCTGTCTGTCTTAGATGAAATTGGCCTGTATTTTCGAAAGGGAGACAAAGGCTGGCAGGCATAGCATGATTACGCACCTCTTGTTTCCTTATGCAAACAGGATCATACTCCGTGCTCACTACAACATGTGGCAACGCATTGCACTGGCAGTAAGCAGACTTGACACTCATGATGTGTCTGATCACATCCATGCTGATTTATTGGCTTTTTCTCTGGTCCCCGTTCATTGCTCCCTGGCATCACTCGCTGGCTCGTGCTCGGGCCGTGCTGCTGCTGGCGGGGGATCTGGGAGACTGCCAGGCACGTGCCTGGCTTCCCCGCCACACGCGCCTTGCAGGGCTCACTGCAACGACTCTCGGCCGTAATCACCGCTTGTTCCCGCTTCCCTCTCCGTGGCCACCATTCGGCTCAGGTCAGGGTGGTGTTTCAGTACAAGGGAGTTCCTGCGTCCTTTTACTTTTCATGCTGAAGGATTGATTTTTCAGGAGATTTTGGGGTCTGAGATTTTCTTTATTTTTAAATGATGAACTTTTTTTTTCTTCAACCCACAGTGATTTCTGTACATGCACATTCTCCAGATGTTCCTGAGTTAGTCAGAGGTTGAATAGGAAACTTTAGGAGGTTTGGATACATTTGGAAATAATCAGGATCCAAAGTCTATAAATCATTTTCACAGTTCCTTGTGCAAGTCTTATCAATTACTTCTTTTCTCATCCGCAATGTTACGGAGTGCCTCCACGACATAGTTGAGACTGGAATGATCCTGCCTTTGCAGTCCATTTTCACAGCAGTTACAGATTAATAATCTGGTTAATTAATTTGTGACATTAGACTTTTTCAGTTTTACAGGATTAGCAGCTGTGTGATATTTGTTTCTGTGTAATATTAATAGCTTACATAAGCATCCACAGAGCATTAGAACAGCTGTGGTGGTGAATTGTATACCAATTGCTGGGAAGCCCTTCGTCTAAAAAGGAGTCAAATCAAACTTGGTTTTAGATTATGAATTTTGGCTTTTGAGAGCGTTCATAGCTTCAAATGCCACTATGCATGGACTAAAGGAGGTTATGTCTTAGCATCTTTTGAAATTTTCACTCAATGTGATAGCAACGAAAACAGTTCCCCTCTAAAAATGTTATTCTGTTTTCTCAACAACATGCAACATTTTCCTGTAAAAAATAAAAATTTTCTAGTGAAAATTAGTCTCGGCAAAAGTGTGTTCAAAGTAGTATCTCCAAAATCTCCAAAGTAATGGTTTTCAAACACTTTTTTTTTGCACGTATATGTAGACACACACACACAAACACACAGACACACGACACAAACACACACACTACATAGTTGTCTGCAAACCATTCTGTTTGTCATGTCTTGTATTTCTCAGATTCAAGTACAGAACTCAGATGATAACAGAAGAAAGTTAAACCACTACATTACTATCACCATTTAGATGTGTAAACAATAACAAATGCTTTATAATATTTCAGCTTCATTAAGAAAACTGTTTCAGTATTTTTCTTTTTGTTTAACGTATTTTCAGGTATCTGCACTTTAATCAAATAGAAACGTTGGAACCTGAATCCTTTACCCATCTTCCAAAACTTGAAAGGCTGTAAGTTTATTTTTCTTGGGGTAAGATTCAGAAGTCAGCTGCTACTTTGTTTGCATTAAATCAAATGTTTGAAATTGGAAAATGATATTTTTATCGTTCTCATAGATTATTTTCAATCCATATTTTTAATTGTAACTACTACATAGCCTTTGCCAAGAACACGTTGGTCAGGCAGAAGTAAGCATTGCCTCTGGTATATTTTTTTATTGCAAAACTATTCCCCAAAGAGCTGTGATCAATGTTTGTCCTAAAATAGATGTTATGAATGGAGAAGTAGAAGATTTATATTATGACTTTTATTTATTTATTTATTTTTAGTTTCTCATTTGAATGCTTATGAACTCCCTTCCTTTTGATTACTTTATCTTTTTATGGCTTCTTTTTCCCCGTATGGATACACCACATACACCTTGGAGGCCACTTAAAAATTAGGAGCCAATGAATTGCTGAAAAATATTACTTTATTTATTCATTTATTTTGTAAAATTACTTCCTCTTAAAGGAATTTCAGAAAACTATAAATGAAATGAGTACATCTTGAAATCCGAATTATTAAGAGCATATTTCTGTGCTTTTCAACAGATTTTTGCATAACAACAGAATAGCTCATTTGATTCCTGGAACATTTAGTCACTTAGAATCTATGAAGAGACTGTAAGTAAACTGAATTACTACTGAAATAAAGAAAGCTTAAGTAATCTAATTATACTGTATCTCATCTTGCAGTATTTATCTTCCTTGCAAATGCCTTTCATTGTGTAATAGTTTTAAATATTAAATAATATTTCCTAAGCTGTGCTCCAGTTGTTTATGCACATAGATTGAGACCATTTCTTCATATCCTACTCTGTTTAGTGACTGACTAAATCCTTTTGTTTGTTTGTCTTGCAATTATTTGTAATCATATGGTCTTGTTTTGTAGACTAAATAGTCTACATGGATCCTTCTTTGGTGGTTTTTGTTTGTTTGTTTGTTTTGGGGGGTTTTCCCCCTTCTTGTCTATGTCTAACTGGGTGATCCTTCTATGGTGTCTTTCAATATTTGATTATTTTGTTATTTTCTTTTAATTGTTTTACTTGTCTTTGTCTGATGATAAAAACATAGAATCATGTAATCATTAGGTTGGAAAAGACCTTTAAAATCATCAAGTACAACCATTAACCTAACAATGGTTTAAGAACGTAAGTATTACTTTCAAAAGCAGCTACAGAAGCCAGTTCTTGAAATGCCATCAGCTTGGAAAATTCTTAGTCCCTCAGTAGCATTTGAAAACTTGAACTCAGTTGTTATTGAGTACCATAGTAAGGTGGCTTTCAGAGGGTTTTCTATCCCTCATTTTGGATCTCCACGGATCTAGGATAAACAGTCTTTAAATTATCCAAGACTGCTGTTTTGAGAAGGGCAGTCATGCATCCATACCTTTCTTTCCAAGGGGACTGCTGAGGGTGTGCTGTGCAGCAAGTCACAGCGCTAGCTCAACTGGGAAATCGGGTCGCAAGGGACATAACAGGAATGTGGTCCTGCTGGTTTAGGACAGTTGTGAAATCATACCTTTAACTATGGGAAAAATGCAGAATAAAGTAAATTTTGATAATGTACGAACCTTCCAGTAGTAGCAGCTTCATTCATAGCTCTTTTAAATTCTTGTGGAGTTCAAGCGAACAGAAAGGGATGAATCTTCACATAATTCCTAAGTAAAGGGGAATTTAATAGTGGCTAATAGTGAAACAGGACACTCGGCTAGACTGACCTGGTGTCCTCTGACCTGGGACAGCTTATCCCTAAAGGTCACATCATGACTTTTGTGTTCCGGATTTAAATTCTACCAGTAACATCTGATATACTGGAAGACATTTGTACAGTAACTTTTAAAATAGTTTTGCTTATTCTTGCATGTTTTTTGTATGAGAACAGGGAAGAAATAATATCTGGACATTTGTACAAGAGGATAAAAAAATATATTAAAAGACAAAATGATCAAAAAGTTTACTACCCCTAAAGATGCACCAAACTGAATTTGCTTTGCCATGCAATTTTATTTCTAATATATTAAGATATCTGTACTTTTTTTTTTTTTTTTTTTCCTAAAAAGCCCTCCACCAGAAAGTGCGGTGCTCCACATAGTAACAGGGCCCTTCACTACTGGAAAGAAAGTCAACAGAGTTTATGGGTTCTCGTTATCTGCAATAGGCAGGTGTTTTATGAAGTTACTGACCCACTGAACTCAACAAGAGCTTAATGCTTAAATAAAACTGTGAGTCTTTGTCTCAGTTGCCTGATTAGCAGAATGGGAAGTTGTAAAAATGTCAGGTTAGCTGTGAAGTTACTAAGTAATAAGTACTAAACAGAAAAAAAATGTGGGGAGAATGGTATAAGGTCCTTATTTAAGCAAAGTTTGAATAACATGTAATTAGAACCTGATTTATTCACTGGATGCTGATGTTAAAAAAGAAATGTCATTTAGATGCTTGCTGTGTTGAACACAGTCCTACCCGTGCAGTGAAAATAATGTGCATTTTTGTAATAATGACTACCAGAATGCCAGAATGCGTATAAGCCTGTGACCGTCACCTGTATTCCATTTTGCCCGTCATCTGTATTCACAGGTAAAGGTGCTGCTGGTACTGCACAACCATTTTGATCCTAGCAAAATAGTCGAAGCTTGCTAACAGCTGTTGTGGCTGCTTCTTGTTTTGTGCAGGCGTTTGGATTCAAATGCTCTTCACTGTGACTGTGAAATCCTGTGGCTTGCGGAGCTGTTGAAGACGTACGCAGAGTCGGGTAATGCTCAAGCAGCAGCTACCTGTGAGTATCCACGAAGGATCCAAGGAAGATCAGTGGCCACAATAACACCAGAAGAACTTAACTGTGGTGGGTTTGCCACTTCCCAATGGATTCTTTAATGTGTTACATGTCCCTAAACTGTATTTTTGTTGTTGTTGTTTTGTTAGAATTTGTTGTTGTGTTCTCTTTGATAACGCTGACCACATCTGGTCCATATTGGTTCTTTCCAGAAATCTCCCTATGTTTCTTCTCAGTTTTTGTATGCTTCTGACCGAACTGATTACTTTTACCCCTCAATCTATCTTCAATGAAATAAATATAGCCATGTTTGAAAGTTCTCCTTGAGGAACTAAATGCGATTATCTGGAAAGAGTTCATTTTTCCATTTTGTATTTCAGTTTTGATCATAAAAGTATTGTTAACTAGGGTCTTTGGTGTTACGTTAATATTGTTTGGTGTCCTTTATTCCTTTCTGTACAAGCGAAAGGGAAGAAAGAAGAATTGCTCCCCATTTTACACATCTTGTTAAAAACTCTTGTTGATATTATTGGAATATGGGTCGGGCCACTGGATTTCTTTTTTACTCAGATGTATTTAACAGAGCACCCTGCACAGGTGCTGAGATCCTCTGTCACTGAAGGATTAATGGATAAGCACTTTTATTATAATCCTTTTGTTCCTCTGTGTTTCTTCAGCCTAGTGATGCAAAGGCTTGGCCCTGTGGGCACCCTGGTGCTTGGCCCTGCACCTCTTCTGTTCAAAAATCAAAATGCAGTTTTCTCATCAAGCTATGGGCATTTGCCTGCCCAGCCACATGATGAGGCCAAGATAAGTAAATTGTCCTTTTGGTTATGTATTGGATATAATTCTGATCATGAGGATTATGACCATAAGTGCCTACAAGGTTCTTGAAAAAGGTAGTACAAAGGGGATTTGGTGCAAGAATAATTCACATGGCATCCTACCAGCTCTCTGCACATCTAAGGAGCCGGAATATGGAAACTGCAGGAAGCAAGCTGGAAAAATTATTCTGTAGGAGGCAGGTTAGGCACTGATACTTATCTAGAGGAAGTTATTTTAAACGGCACTTGTGCTTGCTGCTTTAAAGTTTTTCCTTCATGAGCAAATTGAGCCTTTGTTCAAATAAATAAAACTACTACTTTAGAACCTGATACAAATTTGCACAATCCATTTCCAGTCTGCTAAAAGGTCCTAAGGAACAATGGAGGAGGTCAGAAAGCCTGCAGTCACTTTTGTGTAAGGAAAAGTGCATTTAATCCTGATTAAGCATATAAGTATTTTAAATTAAAGAATTAGTGAAAAATATTTTCCTACAAGATGTATGGAATTTTTTTATTTACCATTCTTTAGTAGTTTTAAAACAAGTAAAAGTTACTTACATGTTTTATTGTTGATACAGAGAGGCCAAGAATTACATCAGAGCCTCAGGATGTGGACGTTACCTCAGGGAATACAGTGTATTTCACTTGCAGAGCTGAAGGCAATCCTAAACCAGAAATTATCTGGCTTCGAAACAAGTAAGTTTCAAAGAGGAAGAGAGAAACTTTTTCTAAGTATGTTTGTCTGGGTGTGTGTACATTTCTGGGTGCATGTCTACACACATTACATGTTAATATATGGAATAATTACAGCAGAAATTTATTGTAATTAAAAGTGTATGAAATAATGGCCGAGATCTGTTTTATTAGCAATTCTAAACACTTAAGAGCTGATAACTTCAGAAAATATTAATCCATTACTATAATACTATTGGTAAGATTTTTCGACTGTAGTTATTCCTGCAAAGTTGCTCACACCTGTAAAACTAAAGCATTTATATGCAAGTGCCAGGCAATCCAATATGGATGTGTTGCACATGCAGTTTGCAGGTTAGCTACTGTTTGCATACATTTTGAGGCAGAGCAAAAGCTACTTTTTTAAAGGACTCCAGCTGGATAAGTATTAGGTTTCAGAGAAGGTCTTCCTTGAGCCCCAGCTCCTTAGAGGCAGCTTTCCTCTGAGGTGTAGCTCCATTATGGGAGAGGTAAAAGAGATTAATTTTCAGACTCTCCAGAGTGGTGCTTATATCATAGGATTGTACAGCAATTCAGGTTGGAGGTGATCTCTGGAGGTCTCCAGTGGAGCTTTATGCTCAAAGCAGGATCATACCACCTTGCTTTATCCATTTGGGTCTTAAAAGCCTCCAAGGATGGAGGTAGCACAAACTTTCTGGGCAACCTTCTCCATTGCTTCTCCTCACTGCTTAGGGGATTGAAGGAAGGGCCTATAAAGGATGTGTGTCTTTCAGCAGCCCAAGAGACAGCCTGCTGCAGAGTGGCTGCTCAAGCTCTGCCCAGAGCCTGGCTCCTTCCAGCAGCACTGGGCACAGAATGGCTGAACCAGCCACATGGCAGCACATTGCCCTCCGCCTTAAACTGCTGCGAATTTGTGATGCACAAATGAATTGTTAATTACAACTAGCTTAATCAGACTTTGGCTTAATAATGCCCTTATGCAAATCGAGAAGCTGATCTGGAAAATACATTTCCTCACATTTTAGATTAGCAAATGAACCATTTTAATTTGTTAGTTGCTGATAAAATGAAACAATGTAGAGTCCTAGTTCTGTAGCTTTCTGCTGATGTCAGTGAGAACCCCATGTGCAGCAAGGGTACAGTGTTTATGGAGTATGTCAAGAACAGAGCCTTGAACTTGGATGGTATAATTGTTTCATTAAAATTTTCTTTGGCTCGTGTACTTTTTATAATAAACAAAAAAAACATGTATTCAGAATACACATATGAAAGAGTTTTAAGAAGAAATTTGAGCCTGGGGTGTGGGATTATTGACTCTGGCTTGTTTCCTGGCTGCATGAATGAGAGCAAAGCTCTTTGCAAGGTAGTTGAAGATGGCAAGATTTCAGTCAAAAGCCGTTGACCTGTTGAGCAGTATGTTGAATAGATCAGCAGGCTGGGTTTTGTACATAGGGGGTTAGATCTCATCCCTCCTCTGTGCTTTCTTCATCATGTAGTGAGGGATGGAGCGAGAAACAGTTCATTTGATAAAAACTCCTGACCGTTCTTAATTAGTGTTACAGAAATGCATCCGTGACATAGCCTGAAGACCTGATCTTATGTTTCAAGCCAGTACAAATTATGATGAGGTCCATTAGTGCTCCTTGAGCAATCCAGACAGAGTTTGGCACAAAGATGGCTTTATAGCAACTAACCCCTCTCCTAGTAGAAAGTATCTTGAGTGTTGAACTTACATGATATACTTCCAGTGGAAACATTTTAAATTGATTTGCCAGTTAGAACAGACTTCAATGAAAATGAGACCAGGTATGTGTATTTTGTTCACTTGTTTCCCCTATAAGCTTTTACTCATGAAAGTATTTTGGTTTTTCATTTTGAAGATGTAATATCTGCATAAGCAAAATTGGTTCATTTTTTGTTTTTCCTCTTCTTCTCTTTAGGAGAAAACTAGAAGTTTTATTAATTCCCTTAATACTGTAAAACTGCCCCCGCCCCCTCCTCCCCCATCCCCCCCCTGCCCCCCGCCCCTGCAATTTATTTTGGGTAATATATTTTGGGGTTTATTATTTGGTAGTTTTCTGTGCTTGTGATTTAAAGGTTTAAGTCCAGCAGATTCTTTTCTTCGCAGTAATGAGCTCAGTATGAAAGAAGATTCCCGTCTAAACTTGCTAGATGATGGCACGTTAATGATTCAGAATACTCAAGAAACAGACCAAGGCATTTACCAGTGCATGGCAAAAAATGTGGCTGGAGAAGTGAAAACTCAGGAAGTTACTCTTAGATACTTTGAGTCACCAGGTAAAGAACATTGTTTGAATTTTGCATTCGGATAGAGAATTGTTTTCGTAATAAGATTGATAAAAATAAAGTGCTTTGGCTCTTGCATGTTCTTGATGTGTAGATTTCTTGTGCTTGGGCATCTTAAGAACTAGATCATGAAGTTATAATATCCGTGGAACAAACATGCAAATCGGCCAGTTAATTAGTATGTTTATGGTAGCATGCAATTCTGATGATTGTCTTGTAGGCTGTTCGTGGAAGGGTTAGGAAAAGAGGCCATTGCATCGTGATGTTGCTCGGTGCAATAATATTTTCTCTGAATACCTGAAAACCACAAGCTTCTGAACAGGCCACTCATGAAAGCTTTGGCACACCCTGGGCATCCGTCCTTGCTCAGGAGGTTTTTAGGTCTGTCTAGCCAGAGCTTCATGTTTGCAAGCACTAAATTTCTGTCCAGGACTGTAATGTTTTTAAATTCCAAACTTTGCTGTGAGAAAATTTTGTTTTAACACTCAGGATCAGGTGAGCTTAAAATGTCACTGCAAAGTACACATGTAGTTGGGAAAAGTTATAAAATGTAGCTTAATCAGTTTTGTCTTTTTGTGCATTTATAGCAATTTTTAGCCAGTTTGTTTTCTGGGTCTCTCTGTCTACGCCTCTGAAGAGACCTTTATCAAGATCAGCAAATGAGAAGGAAATATTTGAAAATTGTTTTAATGAGAGTTAAGATTGTATGAGCTTTTATATTTTATCTATTGGTATTTATAAATGTCTGCAAAAAGATCAGGCTTAAAGCAAGGCAGAGTTTGCACCAAGATTAGAAATATGTTGGAACAAAGCTATTAAAAAACACCTAGATTCTCCAAACTATTGCAATATTCAGCTAAATTAGTGCTATCTGAGCTAAAAGTCATATTTAGGCATCACTCTTTTCTCACAGCCCGGCCAAGTTTTGTGATTCACCCACAAAATACTGAAGTGCTAGTTGGAGAGAGTGTTACCTTGGAGTGCAGTGCAACCGGGCACCCTCAGCCACGAATTACCTGGACCAAAGGTGACAGAACGCCTTTACCAAGTGACCCTCGTGTCACGATAACTCCGTCAGGAGGACTTTACATACAAAACGTGAAGCAGGAAGACAGTGGCGAGTATACCTGTTTTGCAACTAACAGCATAGATAATATCCATGCGACAGCGTACATCATCGTCCAAGGTGGGTAATTTTAAACTAGGAGTAACATGCTGTAAAACATATTAGGAAGAGTATATTACTTTGAATTGTGTGGGTTTGTCTTTTTTTCTGAATTATCAGAGCTGAACTAAAGCCATAAGAGTTTTTTCTTTTAATTACACTATTCTAGTGTAGTCCATAGGAAAATTGCTTTACATTTCACTCAGAGTAAGCTATTATATACTAATTCTCTGAAAGTTGTTTCATTGATTATTCTTAGAAGTTAATAATTGGTGCTTTGAAATGTTTATTTCTTATTACAGTTTGTTTGCCTGTAGGAATAAACATATAGTGTCAAATTTGTTGGGGGATTTCTGTAACAGGCAGCAATCCTAGAGAGTGCTGGAGTTGTGCCTGGGGTACTAGAAATGGAGTTATGAGTAGAGGTCTGTGCTGCCTTTCTTTTGTAGACACTTCAGTGAATGTGGGAACATTTTCTGCTGATTTTCATGGAAACTATCACTCTGCCAGCTGAGGTGTTAGCATAGCTTTTCTGCAAAATAAAAGTCAAAGTACTCTAACTTACTGTGATTGCGATAATTTTGGTATTGTATGTCAATAATATGAACCTAAAATTTTTTAAGAACAATGTATCAAAAGCCTCCTATATATATGGAGGATACTTTTGCAAATGTTTTCATGCTGGAACTTCTATTTGCAAAACATTTTGAGTAACGTATAAATTTAAGTTTGTTTCTGTTCTCATGTTAAGATCTCTAGTGGGCAAATGGTTTAGATTGTAAATGCTTTGTTAGTGAGTTCAATTTTTTAAAGCTATGCAAAACAGCTTGTCCATGTGGTTTATTCATTTATTATTCACCAATGAATGATTTTGTTTTAAGAGCTGAAGAAATTACTTCTCCTACTGATACTGCAGAAATTGGCCCACACTCCACTCACTGCTTTCCTTTTGTATAAAGAAGAAAACAAGCAGCTCAGGATGGTTTTGACTACATTGCATTTTCTTCGCAATTTAGCTGAGGAATTTTTGAGAGAAAGAGAAGCTATTTTTAATCCAGGGAACACTGTTTGATTCTACAGGTCTTACCATACCTCTTATTTTGGATCTACGGCAGTAGATCCCAGAGGCCTTCACTGACACCAGGGCCAGGTTGTGAGGGAGATGTTCCTGATGCACTAGTGGTTGCCCTAACTCTCTGTCCTGTAGTGGTCACAATATAAAAAAGTCCTATTAACATGTCTTTTCCCACCAATGTGAGCTATTCAAGAAACACAGGAAACAGTATGTCATTTCAGACAGTTGTGCATTTTTCAGGTTTTTTTAACCAGTTTATTTTCTTTTCTGTAGCTCTACCTCAGTTTACTGTCACTCCTCAAGACAAAACAGTGATTGAGGGACAAACTGTTGATTTCCCTTGTGAAGCACAAGGCTATCCCCAGCCTGTTATTGCCTGGACTAAAGGAGGTAAGTGTGTTTTGGTTTTGCTTTTAAACTACTAGGATAGTTTATCTGTGAATTTGGAATCACTCATGCATTGAAAGGAATTGCATGTATTTGTTTATATGCTTCAGTCTCTGAAGGAAAGAGGGCTCATCTCTTTCTGCTTTAGCTAGAGAAGGCAAGGTGTCCCACAGAACCTAGCTGCCCAAACATTTTTCATTATCCAGTAAAAGAGTCTCTAAAATATGTGTCTTCATAATAGATTCCCAATAATAAATGTTTAAGAAATATGAAACAAATCACATGTGGCAATACCTATCACTGCCAGTTTACTGCAGAAGAAATGGACATGACTGTCATTAACTGGAGATCTGAAATTAAGTGGGATGTGCTCTCTTTAGAAACCAGAACAGTCCAACCTGTAACTGACATCAGTTTTTTTCTGTCGTTTCATGCATATTGACAGGAACACAGGTGCACTTTGCTGACTGTTTTATCAGGTTGTGGCTGTAAAGGCATTAAGCCAAATCCGGTGGGAAGAAATGCTGTAGTGCATGTTTTGTCAGTAAGTAAATATTCCAGTTGAAGCAGATGGAATAGCTCTAGCAGACAAAACAACTCTTAGGAAATTCTAAATTATGCTAGATTAAGCGGATTTTTAGGAAACTCTTGATCATTTTGATGCTGATAATGTCCCTGTTTCTCCCTCTACCAAGATTGCTTCAATCAAATGAAAGGAAGAATAGGGTACAGGCACTGATATGCCTTTTATTTCATTTTTATTATATTCCCTTTTTTCAGGGCTGTATGTATTTATCTATGAATTTTCTAATGGCCTAGGCAGATGAGATGAATTGTATCCTACACACATAGAATCATAGAATATCTCAAGTTGGACCCATAAGGATCATTGAGTCCAACTCCCTGCTTCTCACAGGACTACCTAAAACTAAATTGTATGACTAAGAGCATCATTTTCATCATGCTTCATGACAGCTTCCTTCTGTGCATGGTGCTTGTCAATAATATGAAATAAACAGTGATACCTGTTGGTGTTCTTATGATGCCTTCTCATTCAGATGCTTTATCACGCTCCTTAAATGAAAGTATTTATTTCTACCACAAACAGAGAGGAGATCAGATTTATGATTGTGTGCTTATGTATGTTTTGTTTGCTTTGCATGTTTATTTTCTGAGAAGTAAAGATTTCAAACTTTTATTTTTTTAAGAGCCTTTAATTTTTCCCAGTGTTTTAACAAATTTAAAATCTTCTGGATTTCTCTTTTTCTGTCACAAAGGGACTTTGTTCTGCACTACTATAAATAGCAAATGCTGTTGCTCTGTGTTTCAGGAGGCCAGTTGTCTGTTGACAGAAGACACTTAGTTTTATCCTCTGGAACACTAAGGATTTCCAGGGTTGCTCTGCATGACCAGGGACAGTATGAGTGCCAAGCTGTCAACATTATCGGATCTCAACGAATTGTCGTATACCTGACAGTACAGCCTAGAGGTATGTTCTCTATGTACAGCTGCTGAAAAAAAAAAAAAGCTTACACTAAAATACACAGTACTATGTTTGATTATTTTTTTTTCCAAAGATCTAAAATTGAGAATGTATTATTTTTGATGGTGCAAAATGCTGATATGAAGTAGTTTATCTTTCTGTAGAATTTAAAAAGCTTTTGAAACAGAGCTTGAACAGTGCTTGGGTTTTTCTTCAGGACTTTTTCTGCGTTTTACAATGATTCTAAGTTGCTGGGTTTGAATTGTAAGAAGTTTTATTAGTTTTTATAAATTGATCATGTGGGACAGTGTGCCCTGATAGACTTTGTTCAAATACACTTGAGGACTACATAAGCTTACAACTAAACAAGGCCTTTTTTCATAAAAGCTTGTTAGAATGAGGCTGTACCTTTTGTTGTTTAAAAAACTTGCTGTTCCAGGGTATTGCTAGCATTTCATATTTCTGATCATTGTTTCAAAGTACTTCTATTTTAAGATTCCAGGTGGTTTTTAAGAAATAACACCTATGGATACTTATCAGTATTTTTATAAAGTATCATTCCTTTAGAACAGTCTGTCTTCTGTGAAAGAGGTGTATCTGATTTACTCTTTTTTGTAAAGAATGGAGGTTTGTTTTCAGGATCCCTATGCTTGGGAAGATACTTTGTTTTGTGAAAAGACTTACATGGTTTCTTATAAGATTCTATGCTATTAACTAAATAGTTTTATTAACATAATGTTTTGATGCCCAGAAACAACATTTTATTTTACAACAGCAAAATGACCTTCATAATGAAAAGTCATTCATTGTACTTAAAATAAGCTGACATAGAAAAAAAACACCCACTCCATTTTTCCTATGTTTTTCTTTAAGTAAATTAGAAGTAAGCTACTTCTAAGATTAATTAGAATTATATTGATATTTATTATTTAGTTAAGTACTTCGGTGTTTAACTGAATTCAAGGGGGTTAAACATTTAATTCAAAGCATTTCTTGTTAGTGACCTCATTTTAAACAGTATTTTAGCGAAAGGGGCTCAAACGTCTTCCTGAGCTTAGATGTTTGTCAGAAAAAAATTCCATTGCTTTTTCTTAGTTAAGAGTACTACTGGGAGACTGATTTGTCAAAATCTAGATTTTTTTTTTTTCTCCTATATGAAATTGTTGACTAAAATTCCATGAAACAAAACTCAATTTTAAAAAGTTTTACAGCCTTCCAACTGTGTTAAACATCACTGAACTTGAGTAAAGTTCAATAAAATGATTTTTGTGTAACTCTGGTTGCAAAATCAGTCACCACAAGATAGTAAATACAAGATTGAAGGCTGCATATGTAGCCTGAAATTGGAGCTCTCCATACATTCATTTCGATGCTTTTTTCAATTACGGAAGAAGAGAAAACTACTTCTTCTGGGCTTCTAACAAAAGGACAGTTCACCTGAGGAATGTCTAGTCAGTGGTCGCTGTGGCTAAATCTGTATTAATGAATACGGATTAATGGTCCAGGTCTGTTTGCTGGCATGACATGGCTCACATCCATAAAGCCAGACTCTTTTACCTCCCAGTGCTGGACACCTGCTTCTGGATGCCTTATTTGAAAAGGCTTCTGGTCCTTGACAGCCATTTGCATGCAAACAATTTAACACCAAGGCCAGATGTTGTTGGTAGCATAAATGTATGCTGTGTGGCTGAATACTTCCCTGTAAAAGCACAGCCCCCTCTCAGTCCCCCCAAAATATTGATACGGTACAGCAGAGATACAATTCTTAATATCTTCATAATCTTGTATATGCTTCTTATAATGATACCTGAGTGCTGGAGGTTAATCTGGATATGAAGGGAATTAGGATTTAAAAGTGCATAAATTTTTTTTCACACTGGATTTAGGTAACTATGTACCCTGTGGCCTTAAAATTGAAGGTGATTTTTTTTATGTTTTAAGGCCTGGGGCTCATTGTTGTCAGGGGGGTAGGAGCTCTTTGAAGGCTTAGGACCTCAGCAAGTCAGTCTGGGGGAATCACAGCTGAATGAGTTGTGGAAAGTTTTGCTTTTGTCATCTAAGAAATCTCTGTCGTTACAATTTAAAAAAAATTGAAACTTAAAAAAATTGACAGCAGTTCATGGGATATTCATTCTGGTGACTTTGTTCAGATTTAGCTAT
Source organism: Leptosomus discolor (assembly GCF_034619465.1). Lineage (NCBI taxonomy): Eukaryota > Metazoa > Chordata > Aves > Leptosomiformes > Leptosomidae > Leptosomus > Leptosomus discolor. The sequence goes on along the minus strand of NC_141392.1, from coordinate 106,762,532 downwards.
ACACAGATACAGTTTCAGAGCTTTTAATTTACAGAACTTAAGTGTTTTTGTCAACTACTAGACTGTTTTGTTAGAAGTTAAGAGCACTTAAAAACCAGCCTGAAGCAGACATCAGGAATAAGGAATTTCATCTCTAAGAGAAACATAGAAGCAGCTAAAACTTGCAGACAGAATAGGGTTATAGTCTAAGAAATGTTGGGTAATTGAAAAAAATTAACAGTGCTAACTTCTTTTTAGATCACTTTTGCACAAATTGTATTTCATACCTTCTCAATGTATCATTTATTTTTTTAGTGACTCCTGTATTTGCCAGCGTTCCCAGTGACATGACAGTAGAGGTTGGCTCAAACGTGCAGATCCCTTGCAGTGCTCAAGGAGAGCCAGAGCCAGTAATTACATGGAATAAGGTATTAGATATTTGTTTGGTTGTTGCAGAAAGGGAGTGGCCTTTCCATTTCTTCATAACTAGCTATTACAGAGCACATTTAAAGGTCAAATTATTGCTTGCTCTGGTGTCTGAAAATGTTACCTGAAGTTCAGTCAGAAAATCTTCTTTAATACAGGGCATGTACATAGATACCAAACCTGAATTATATATATAAATATATATATATGGTTATGCAAATCATTATACAGACCAGCTAAAATTCATAATGTAGGCCTTAAAAGACCTGTGTATTTTAGTGACAGTTCTGTGCAAATATACTATTAATATTCACACTTTCAATGATATTACAGATATAAAGCAATAAAAATACTGTATTGCTGAGACCTTTGACATTATTAGTTTGACATTTCAACCAGGACACATTTCAGTAAGGAACACCAGTAGCAAAAGGAAGACTAGGGAAAATGTGGACCCACTGCTGAATGAGGTGGGTGCCCTGGTGATGGAAGATACAGAAAAGCTGGAGTTACTGAATGCCTCATTTGCTTCAGTCTTTACTTCTAAGGGTGGCCTTCAGGAATCCCAGACCCTGGAGGTAAGAGACAAAGTCTGAAGAAAGGAAGACTTTCCCTTGGCCAAAGACAATTAGACTAGAGAACATTTAGGCAAACCGGACACCCAGAAATCCATGGGCCTGGATGGGATGCACCCACGAGTGCTGAGGGAGCTCGCAGATGCTGTTGCTAGGCCACTCTCCATCATCTTTGAAAGGTCATGGAGGACAGGAGAGGTGCCTGAGGACTGGAGGAAAGCCAATGTCAAGCCAGTCTGCCTCACCTCTGTCACTGGAAAGCTGATGGAGCAGCTAATTCTGCCTGTTATCTCTAAGCATGTAGAGGAAGACAAGGTTATCAGTAGTCCAATGGATTTGCCAAAGGGAAATCATGCTTGACCAATCTGTGATGGCATGACTGGTTGGGTGGATGAGGGAGAGCAGTGGATGTTGTCTACCCTGGCTTCAACAAGGCTTTTGACGCTGTCTCCTGTGACAACCTCACAGGTAAGCTTAGGAAGTGTGAGATAGATGGGTGATCCGTGAGGTGGATTGAGAACTGGCTGAATGACAGAGCTCAGAGGGTTGTGAACAGTGGTGCTGAGTCTAGTTGGAGGCCTGTAACTAGCAATGTTCCCCGGGGGTCAGTACTCGGTCCACTCTTGTTCATCAACGACCTGGATGAAGGGACAGAGTGTACCCTCAGCAAGTTTGCTGATGACACAAAACTGGGAGGAGTGACTGACACACCAGAAGGCTGTGCTGCCTTTCAGTGAGATCAGAACAGGCTGGAGAGCTGGGCAGAGAGGAACCTAATGAGGTTCAATAAGGGCAAGGGTAGGGTCCTGCACCTGGGGAGGAATAACCCCGTGCCTGGGCTGGGGGTTGACCTGCTGGAGAGCAGCTCTGTGGAGAAGGACCTGGGAGTTGTGGTAGACAAGTTGACCATGAGCCAGCAATGTGCCCTTGTGGCCAAGAAGGCCAATGGTGTCCTGGGGTGCATTAAGAAAAGGGTGTCCAGCAGGTCGAGGGAGGTTATCTTCCCCCTCTACTCTGCCCTGGTGAGGCCACACCTGGAGTACTGTGTCCAGTTTTTGGCTCCCCAGTTCAAGAGAGACAGGGAGCTGCTGGAGTGAGTCCACCAGAGGGACACAAAGATGATGAGGGGACTGGAGCATCTCTCCTATGAGGAAAGGCTGAGACACCTGGGTCTGTTTAGCCTGGAGAAGACCAAGAGGGGACCTTATCAACACTTATAAGTATGTAAAGGGCAGGTGTCAAGAGGATGTGGCCAGACTTTTCAGTGGTGCCCAGCGACAGGACAAGGGGCAACAGACACAAACTGGAGCACAGAAAGATCAATCTGAACATGAGGAAAAACTTCTTTACTCTGAAGATGGCGGAACACTGGAACAGGCTGCCCAGGGAGATTGTGGAGTCTCCTTCTCTGGAGATACTCAAACCCCGTCTGGATGCAGTCCTGTGCAAACTGCTGTAGGTGAACCTGCTCTGGCAGGGGGGTTGGACTAGATGATCTCCAGAGGTCCCTTCCAACCGCTACCATTCTGTGATTCTGTAAGAATTATTATATCAAACTATTAGAGTTGTTAGTAGAATTACCAATGAAGTAATGTGTTGCTAATATTGACCTTCGATTTTTCTGATTATCTTCTTCTCTTCAATTAGTAAGCATTAGAAAATGTTCTTTATGTATCTTGAATAGCTTCTAAATGCATAGCATGTGCAGAATTGATATTTAAAAAGCTCTTGGATCTTTAGTTGGTTAATTTTGGTTAAAATCAAATATACATGTTCTCAAGAGGTGCTATCTTACTTTGGAGTCTTATATTTTATGTGGTAAGGACCCATAACTATTAAAATACTTTAATCTATAATGAGTACTTCTTTTAAAAGTAAATAAATACACTGTACAATTTGGAAGTGCATGCAAGTCGTCATGTCAACATAAGTGTATGTGAGTTTTTATGTAAGTTGATCTAGATTTATTTGACTATTATCTTGGCATACAAAATAGAAATATAAAATAAAATGTAAAAATTAAAGACAAAAATAACACAAAAATTCAGGTTTGAGAACAAAGAGTGTTTAGAATAATTAAACATTGTGCTTTGCTGCAGGATGGAGTACAGGTAACTGAGAGTGGAAAATTTCATGTTAGTCCAGAGGGATTTCTTACCATTCGTGATGTTGGAACAGCTGATGAGGGTCGATATGAGTGTGTTGCCCGAAATACCATAGGATACTCCTCTGTTAGTATGGTGCTTAGTGTTAACGGTAAGGTGTATGAATCCAAGGTATAAGTTAGATTATTAGTTTTATTCTCTTTGCATAATTTGTAAGATGCAAAAAAAGTTAATCAAATGTTACTTTCTTTCTTTTTACTCATATTTTTCTTTTTCTCCCATCTTTTTTTTTTTTCTTTCTTCATTTAGCTGAGGCAAGTATCCACACAGATGTAAGACAGGAGTATGTCAGCCAAAATGTCTCTAGGAGTTAAGCTTCAAAACAAACAATGCTTTGGGCTCCAGTTGGTCATACTGCTTTCCTCTTGAGATATTATTTGGATCTATTAGAATTTGCTAGTTGAATACACAGTCTAATCTTTGGGGATCACTTCACAAAAAGTCTTGTTGCATCTTTAAAGGGGCACTTACAGCACTTTGTTGAAAATTAGGCTGCAACTGTTGTGAAAGAATTCAGGAAAGTCATAATGATCTTAAACTAAAGGTGAAAACAAAGAAAAGGAGAATATTTGAGCCTATTCTAATTATTTAAAAGTAATAATGGTAAATAATAGTCATCCATTATCAATACATAATAATTGGTAATAAAGTAGCCAAACAGGTTAAGGAAATAACTTTGTTACAGATTGACCCTAACACTCTTCTGACTTACTGAGTAAAACTGTTGATTTTTCAGACTCATTTTGGTGGAAAATATTACGGAAACTGTGTGACTTTTTGTATTTCAGTAGAAAATATGACACAATATTTTTGTATCATTAAGAAATGAGTATTGAGCAGTGATTTCTTTAACATATTGGATATTGTATCCCAGTGTTATGTCTGATGTTCTGTTTTTTTTTTACTAAATGTATAAATATATATCAGTGATTTTTCTAATGCATTGATTACTACGATATCAATCACGTGGTATCAATAAAACTGTGGTGATACCTGGTTTAAGTTGCTATCAATCTGTCCCCTCTGCTGTCAAAAATAACGTTTCTCCAATCTGTAAAGGTAATTTCTGAGAGAAAAATTGCAGGACTGAGTGTCATTCAATTATAAGGTTTCATCTACATACATAATGTCTGCAAAAGAAATTCCATAAAAATCAGTTAATCTTGGTTGCTCTAGAGATGCATGGTAAAAAAAAAGTTGTTGGCTTTTTTTGGTGTTTTGGGGGAGGTTTTTTTGTTTGTTTTTTTGTTTGTTTGTTTTAAGATTAGCCAGATTTCTAATCAGTAAGTTCTCTGAAAAATGAAACCATTAATTGAACTATAACCCTAATAGAAATCAATTTCATTCACTTAGTGCAGGTGTCAGCTGCTCATTCTCATGTGCTGAAATGAGCCGACTACAAAACTTGGTGCTAGCTGATCTGCAGCACTTAATTCTGATGTCGTTATTTTTCTTGTAAACTGTAGCACCAATAAATGTAAAATTAGTGAAACTAATCTTAACCTGCATTCAGTCTGAAACTGTAAATGATGTTTCTCCTTAAAACTGGTGTTATATTAGATACTGTGTTCTATGGTTGCTATAAAAATGAAGCTGTCAGAGAAGCAAGGAGGACAGGTGGGTGGATCATAAGGACTGGATACTTGCTATCTGGATAGTATTAATAATGGCATAGCCAGAAATGCCTAAAAACTTGCTTTCAACCTTTCTTTTAAATAAGGTTGGTGTTTTATGAATGTTCCTAATGCATAAAAACCTTTTCTTAACATTGAGACGGAATAAAGAAAGGCAAGTATAGAAGCTCTGGGGGGCACATTTTGCTGACCATGTTTGATAATATCTTAAAGAAATTTTTCTTTTGCCATTTTCTTCTGTCCTTTTCTGTTGTTTTGTAAAGGTCTCCGGATTAAGTGTAAGGCAGGATGTGTGTGGATTACGTTTTCGTTGCTTAAAAAAATTGCCATTTTTCTCTCTTCTGCCCCACAGCGCCCCCTGCCCCAAGGAAAAAAAAAGTTCTTGTGTGAAAGGCTTGCAGGGAGCTTTAACTTTTAATATGTATCAGTCTAAAAGAAGAACTATTGGCAACAGCTAGTCTAAACAAAAATAAAGTACAGTATAGTTAGCATCTGACCAAGGTTTATGATTCAGCCCACATGTACCACTAATCAGAAAGATAGCTCTGCAAAACCTATATCTAAAGTGGAGTGCACACCGAGGTAACATTGATCGTAGACAGCACTAGAGTAGATAATCAGCAACTGGATTTTTACAGCCTGTAGTGTTGCAGTGTTAAGATGGGTCATGGCACACAAGCACGCTCTGAAACAACTAAAGTGAGGGTAGCAAACTTGTAAATTATATTTGTCCTTGAAATAAGTAACTTGTCTGGTAATGTTTCTGTATGGTTGCTATGAAAGTGAAGCTGTCAAGCAAGGAGGACAGTTGGTACTTAGGACAGATCAGGGACTATTGCCATCAGGCACTGTGGAAAGGATCAGCTCATTTTGGATGCTGGGAGTATGTTGTCAGCAGCCCAAGGCAGCTGGCCTCAGGGCAGAGAAAGGGGCTTCGGCTACAGCTATAGAGTGCCGGGAACTGTTTTATTTGACAGTATAGATGGTTAAGTTTGATTACCCAGGTCTAGACTCTGGAGCTCATATAGCCTAAGCTGGCAGATGTGAAGGAATAATGAAATATTGCCTAGAAAAGGAAAAAAAAAAAAAAGAAGTCATGAAAAGCTTGCAAACAACGTTTTTTCTGTCAGCTGATTTTGTACATCTGCTGACTTTATTCCAGTGTATTTGTTTTGGACTTTTTCCCTACTCTACCCTTCTTCCTGTGTGACTTTTCCAATCTAAACACACTCTGGAAATTGTTAGCTGTTGCCCCTGGATCTGGTGGTTCTTGGTTTAGAATGAAAGGAAGGTTATTAGCCTTAGATACGTTGTACAAACATCCAGCTGCAACTGAGTACTGTATAAAAAGGCAGATGAATGGACCCATGCTTTAGTGAGTTTCCAGTATTATGTACAGTCATTAAATAGATTTTAAGCACGTGATTTTTAACGTGGTATTAAAATGCTAGATAATTTCAAAGTAGAAAACAAAGTAGTGATCAAAATAAAATATTTATAGCCCTTTAAAATTAATGTGTGTTGCTTACTAGACTAAGCTCAAGAGAGGAGCGATGTTAATTTACTGTAGCTATTTGGGAATATGTAAAATTCTGTGGTTTTTTAAAATTTTTTTGTCTTTTATCTATTTTTTGTGGAATCTCTTTGAATTTATGTAATGCATGTGTTCTAAGAGGCAAACCAAACCTGTCAGTATTTTCCATTTGCTGTTACACATTCCTGTAAACCTTTTAAATTCTTACTTTGAATGCAGTACTTATCCAGTACTAATTGAAATCCAAGGGAATACTTGTGTTGTTTTTCATGGATATAGGTCAGGCTCTTGATATCAACACCTGAAAGCTGATAATACACCACACCAGAAAAAACCCTTAATAGTAATTCGGTTTTTCTTTGGCCGTTTTTACTTAAAGTTGTAGGACTAATTAATGGACAGTTAAACATGGTATGCATTTATCTTCATTTTATTTTGTTTTAGAATTATAAGCAGGCATGACTTTTAAATTTATATTAACTTCTGTTTTAAATGAATTTTACCTTACTGTAATAAGCTTTGATAGAATTTCAAAATAGTTAAGAATTTTATATTTGGACAAACTAATGCTTAAATAACAGGGGTTTACTTTGTACAACTGAAATGATGTCGTGTCTAGACTCTGTTTTATAGAAGTATCTTTTTGTGTGCGGCCATTTTTGCAATAACATGTGAATTCCTCTTTCTGTAGTCCCTAATGTCAGCCGAAATGGAGATCCTTTTGTACAAACATCAATTGTGGAAGCAATTGCAACTGTCGACAGAGCAATAAATTCAACACGTACACATCTGTTTGACAGGTATCCCCTTTTTTTTAATATATTGAGAAGTCAAAATTTATTTTGTATATGCTGGCAATAATGGAAGTTTATTAAGCAAGAAGCCATTTTATTATTGAAATTATATTGCTAACTTCTGTTTAGTGCTGGGAATATCAACAGTTTAACATGTTAAAGATTCCTATTGTTTTAACACTCCTGTTGAGATCTCTATTCACTGCAGCAGTTTTTCTGCTGAGATAACGTGTATTAAAAGGCTACTAAAAGTTTAATTGCTACTAAATGTTTAATGTTTTATTATTTTCTTAAATATATTTTTTTTGTTTGCATACCGTTTTGAGATGAGTAACCAAGGTACGTACTATTCATGTTGCTGAATGTTTACATGGTTTATGTAGTGTTGTTATTTTGTAACTCCTGTATATACTTAATATTTTTTTCAAACTATCTATCAGTCGTCCTCGTTCTCCAAATGATTTGCTAGCCTTATTTCGATACCCAAGGGATCCATACACTGTTGAGCAAGCAAGAGCTGGGGAAATATTTGAAAGGACATTACAGCTTATTCAAGATCATGTGCAAGATGGTCTAATGGTTGACCTGAATGGAACAAGTCAGTACTCTTTCCTTATTTTTTTGTGTTGAAGTGTGTTTACCTCTTCTTAAGTCGTTGTACTTTGAGATATTTATTTTTTGAGTCTGCATCCCAATTGCAGAGCTATTACATTGAAATCAGTGGAGTATCTGACTTTGCAAAACTTTACCAAATACAAGTGTTTGCCCAATTCAGTCCTTGGTTTGCACATTGCTACGTTATGGTGTAACTCAGTTTGTTTGAGCTCTGAGTAGAGTGTTTTTATTTTTCCTCATGTTGACAGTCTAGTAAGGAAAAATTCATGCTCAGATTCTTCTACTGGTCAAATTTGGCATAACGGAAGTGCATAATGCATCCTGTTAACTCCCTGTGTTAATTCATTACGACCATTGTTTCATAGCAGAACAGACTTTTCTGTTATGTATTAAAAATAATCAGTTTTTTGTTCATGTTTCTTTAAGTAAAACCGTTTAGTGTCGGCATGCCTTGGCAAGGAGAAGAGATGATATAACAAGAAGGATTTGTATACTTTACAAACCAAGGGTTCTGCATGTACCACAATAGTATTCAAAGAATTATTTGCCACGCATTCTCTAAGTGCTGTCAAACTAAGCTAATTGTTTCCTTTAACACTGATCTGATATAATGAGAAATACAGTTTTTACTGCTTTTTATAAATAGCAGAAAAATGTGAGGTTTAATATTTCTACCTTTTAGTTATTCAAGTCCAAGTTCAAATTCATGAAGTCCAGCTGGAGCATATACAACCAATGTGTGCAGATATGTGTGTGGGTAGGCTTGAGACATAGGACTGAAGCATTTGGAAGTAATGATAGAGTTTTAGGAGAGCTTTTGAGACTTGAGACATAGCCAAAAGCTACACTGAAAATCTAGAGGAAATATTTTTACTTATTATATTCTTTTTGATGTTTATAATTGAGTATTTATTGTAACTTCCGAAAACTTTAACTCTGACTGTGAACTAGGCAAGTATTTATAAGACCAAAGACTGAAAGCTTTGTGGAGTACTGTAACATTCGCTAGTAAAAGAAGCTTGTTACTCATTATTAGAGCTGAGCAAATAATTTGTGATGAATAGTTTACCACAAAATCTTACTAAAAATTCTTTGAAGGCCTGTGTTTTATAAGAGCAACCAGATTTAATTTACTTCTCTGATTAGATACATATGCAAGCATATTGAATATAATACTAGGAAAATATTAAATCTGATGTGTGGGAATTGCTTGATTACTTTTTGCTAGGATTTTTAATAGTGAAATTCAGTCACCTAAAGTTTACCAAAAATTGAATTAAAGCATACAAATACAAATTAATGAACACAAAATCAGGCAACTTTCTGTGATACTGGAAAATCTGTTCACAACCAGAGCTTGCTTCTCAGCCCCACAGAATCTATAGAAACCTGGCTTTTAGATAAACTTGAATATTAAGAAATCTGTTTTCATTTAAAAATCCTAATGCTCAGATTTTAATACTTATATTTGTCCTTATTTGGTTTTATTTCAAAACGCAGAGCCCAATGGAAGGTGTTATTTAGCACTTTTGCATTGGGAACAGTTGGGAAACTTGACAGCTTCCCATTCAGAGACTTTTATTTAATGTAAAATCTTGGACTATCCCAAGGAAAGACTATGGAGCCAAATTCTCCTCTGCAGTGCCAGGCTATATAACAAGGGGAATGGCCACAAACTGCTGCTTGGGAGGTTCAGATTGGATGTTAGGAAACACTTTCTCACCAGGAGGCCAGTGCAGCACTGGAACAATTTATCCAGACAGGCTGAGGAGTCTCAAATCTTTGGAGGTTTTCAAGCCTGCTAGACAGGGCTACAGCTGAGCTGATCCAGTGCTGGAGACAGCCTTGTTTCAAGCAGGAGCTTAGTCTGGGTAAGAGTCCCTCCTAATCAATATTTCTATGATTCCATGAAACATCTTCCTTGCAGTTTAAAAAAAGATAGCTAATATTGTGTGAATTGAGCTAGCCAGCTTTTAAGCCCTGGAAATGCTCAGTGCCCAGCCTTTAAGGAAGCAGAGCCAGAGTCAGTGCCTACAATGCAAGGGGTAATTGAGGGGCTAAAACTGGCATTTATAGCAGCCTCTGCTCTGCTCAGAATGCTATCAAATCTAATCCATAGATGAGACATTGCCTCCCACTTAAAGTTCTAAACAAAGGAGCTGAACCTTTTATTTTAAATTGATAATGAAGGTCATTCAACCCAAAACATTTATAGTTGAGTTTCACTCAGAACTTGATTTCAGAAATGTGAGTGGCAACCAGGATAACAGCAGCAGACAAATGTTTATGTAAAGACTGCATGAATGATCATAAGGAAAGAACTCGGTGATGAATGAAGGTCATTTGAAAAGGAGTGTTATTATAAGAAAATATGTTTTCTGGGTGTACTTTTAGAATTAAACTGTCCTATTAGCCAGTATATTATAATATGTTATCAATAATATCCTCAAAGAGTGTATTTTGCTGCATTACCCAGTGGCACTTACCGGTTTTGCTCTGTGGTTTATTTTTTCTTTTTCCTGGCCTGGAGTATTCCATAAAATAATTTATGTGTGACTACAAGAACAGGTTAGTTTTGCATAATGCAAGCACTAGGTCTCTAATATCTTTGCTTTGACTTGTAAGCCACTCAGAGTACACACACCCTGAAGCTGAGAAAACATAGATCCCCTGACTGAGCACAGGTCCTGTCCCAGCTGAGCAGCTACAAGCAATTGAGTCCCTTTGAAGGCAAAGATAAAGAGGGACTTTAGTTGGTTTGTTTGAAATTGCCCTGCATTGTAGAAATTGGCAGAGAGCCAATATGTCTAGCACACATGTATGTGTTGAATGTAGATGAAGGTCAGTGTCTTTGCAGGCACGCTGGGACTGAGCTCAGGACTAAAAGGAACGTTTCCCGACTGTGCACAATTAGCCTGCACAGGCCTCTTGCAAAACTGCATTTGGCCCATATTCTTGAGTGATCACCATCATGGTGGGAACCCTGTGAGCCTGTGGGAATACAGTGTCACTAAACACTCACTCATTTCCTTTTTTCTTTCTGCCTTTATTCTGCTTGTTCAGTTTTACTCCTGACTGCAAGCTTTCTAGATCAAGAACCGTAGTGTTGTATGATGGTTCCTAGATGGCTAAAAGAACATCTACCCTGACAAATATTCTGCCTCCTGGGATCTCTCCTGGATCCTGGAACCTTGCTCATCCGCACTGTATAGCCATTAATCACTCAAGGTGTGCTATGCTTTGGATCAGCAGGGCTCATTTGAAGTGAATCTGCCAGCTGTCCCCACTTACTGTGCTTTGGTATGAGTTGTGGTATGGTCTTGCACAGTGTAGATTCTTTTCAAATTAAGTGAAAAATGTGGTCCAGGAGTCTAGGAGAACAAAGTAAAGCTTTTCTCAAGGAAACCTGCTCTTGTTGCATAATGGATACAGTACGGATGTCTTTCTCGGCGTCAAAGATTTCACTCTACAGACACATTTCTGTTGGTCTACACAAGTTGCTAATGTAGCTATATAGCCCAAGTTAATGACTTCTTTTCCCCTGAAATATTTCCCCCAAGTATTTCTAAGGAAAAAATCCCTTTCAGAATGACTCCTAATAGGTAGCATGGACAAGGCACTCTATACAAGGAGGCCTTTATTGTCTTCAATCATTCCGCGTGCTGTCATACCACAGCAGACATCATGTAACACGTAGCCTTAGTTTGAAGTTATAAAAACATAATTCTAATGAATTATGATATATATTTTGTATATATAAAAATATTTCTATGAACTGAGAAAAAATGCAGGAAAGCGGTAAGCATGTTGTAGTCCCAGAGGTGAATGGTGTGGATTGCAGAGGAAACCTGTGCCAAGTGGTACGCAAACACGAATTTTCTTTAGAAACTACTCCTGAGTAACATGAATGTGCTACTCCACACCACTTGTCCTAGAGATCACTTCTCTCTTTGGCTATATTGCCTGTGGTTATTTTCTTTTGTGGGTTTTGTTGAATTTTTTTTCTTAAAATTCTGTAACTTTCACTGTAATAAAGCAAAACAAAATCGTAATGTTCAGTGAATTATCAGTTCTCAAAAGAGAAAGTCTTGAAATTCATGTAGATGTTACTGAGAGTTTTTAAAATGCTTTTACTAACATGGAGAAAATTTTCCATTTGTCTCGATATGAGGCTTTTATTTCTGAAAATACCTCTGCTTAATTAAGTGACCAAATAAGTAATGAGCTCCTATTGTGAACATTTTGTAAAAGTACTTGAGTTGGCATTTTACAAAGTTCCCTTCTGACCTAGTTGTGGTTGTTGCTCAAATGATCTAATGCTCTAATACACATATATGCTTATTATTGTTCATTTCGAACAATAGGAATATTTAATCTGGTGGAAAATGCAATATAATAAAATAACATTTCAAATAAATTTGTGATCTTTGGGGACCGTGAGTCTGTGAAGTCTTTGATTTTGTCTCTGTCTCTCTTCTGGTTTCAGGTTATCACTATAATGACCTTGTATCCCCACAGTACTTGAATCTGATAGCTAATCTCTCAGGCTGTACAGCCCATCGACGAGTGAACAACTGCTCAGATATGTGCTTCCACCAGAAGTACAGGACACATGATGGAACATGCAACAACCTTCAGCATCCCATGTGGGGCGCTTCTCTGACAGCCTTTGAACGTCTGTTAAAGTCAGTCTATGAAAACGGATTTAATTTGCCTCGGGGAATTGAACCCAAAAGGCTCTCTAATGGCTACCCACTCCCAATGCCTCGCTTGGTTTCAACTACTCTGATTGGAACAGAAACGATAACTCCTGATGACCAGTACACTCACATGCTCATGCAGTGGGGTCAGTTTCTTGACCACGACCTTGACCTCACCGTGGCTGCCCTAAGTGAGGCCAGGTTTTCAGATGGTCAGCATTGCAGTTCAGTTTGTACAAACGATCCTCCATGCTTTTCAATCATGATACCACCAAACGATCCCAGAGTTCGAAATGGTGCACGCTGCATGTTTTTTGTACGCTCCAGTCCAGTTTGTGGAAGTGGCATGACATCTCTCCTGATGAATTCTGTGTACCCAAGAGAACAGATCAACCAGCTGACTTCATACATCGATGCGTCCAATGTGTATGGCAGTTCAGACCATGAAGCATTAGAAATCAGAGACTTGGCGAGTCAAAGGGGTCTTCTAAGACAGGGCATTGTACAGAGATCTGGCAAACCCCTTCTTCCGTTCGCTACTGGCCCACCAACAGAATGTATGAGAGATGAAAATGAGAGCCCAATTCCCTGCTTTTTAGCTGGTGATCAGCGTTCTAACGAACAGCTGGGTCTTACCAGCATCCACACGTTGTGGTTTAGAGAACACAACAGAATTGCCACAGAGCTACTGAAACTCAATCCACACTGGGATGGTGACACAATATATCACGAAACACGCAAAATTGTTGGTGCAGAAATGCAACACATAACATTTAGCCACTGGCTACCTAAGATCTTTGGAGAGGTAGGCATGAAGATGCTTGGCGAATATAAGGGTTATGATCCCAGTGTTAATTCTGGCATAACTAATGAGTTTGCAACTGCCGCTTTTAGGTTTGGTCACACACTCATTAATCCTTTTCTGTATCGACTGGATGAAAACTTTGAACCTATTCCACAAGGCCATCTACCTCTTCATAAGGCATTCTTCTCTCCATTTCGGATTGTAAATGAAGGAGGCATTGATCCACTTCTAAGGGGATTGTTTGGTGTTGCTGGTAAGATGCGTGTCCCATCACAATTACTCAATACAGAATTAACAGAAAGACTCTTCTCCATGGCACGTACTGTGGCTTTAGATCTGGCAGCTATGAATATTCAGAGAGGCAGAGATCATGGAATTCCTCCCTACCATGATTTTAGAGTTTACTGTAATCTTTCTTCAGCTCAGACTTTTGAAGATCTGAAAAATGAAATTAAGAATCCTGAAATCAGGGAGAAACTTAGCAGGTGAGCCTGAGGTGAAGAAAACAATCAATTATCTAAATGTGCATGCAAAATTAGTAACTGTCTTACCTAGAAGAAAATATTTGTAAGAAAGGGGTAAAGGGATTTTTTAAGAAACTTCTATCTGTACCAGTTGAAAAGTTGCCACATGCAGATAGTTTCTCCACTTCTACATCTCTCTAAATAATAAATTAATATATACTGTATCTGTTAATGAAATTATTAATTTGAAATGTGTGGTTTTATAAATGTTGTTAAATACAAATGTTATTTCAATGTAAGGTCATATTTAATGCCAGTGTCATGCAAGTATTTACATGTTCAGTTCCATCCATTCCATACACTAAAACAAATAGAAATATCGTTCACTGTATTTTCACATGGACATCCTTCACCACCAGTAATCTGTTCTTCTTTAGGGCTTCAGTGTTTGAAAATAAGTCTTTGGCTACCTGCCACCCCTAGCTTATCTACACAAACTCAAAGACAGAGAATTAGTCTCAGCTACAGTAAAAGAAAGTGTACAGAGGGGCAGGTAAGAGAAGCTATTAAAAAAGAAACGGTTCCAAGAAATCAGAAGAAAGCTACTAGGAGAAAGGAAATTGTGGGGTAGACTTGCAGACCTCCATATGGTCTGTTGTTATTCACATATACAACTTACACAACCTACATTGCAGGATTTCTTGCATATACACCCACAGATTGTTAACAAACGATGTAGCACTATCACTGTCATTTTTACTGTGAATTGTTCATATCTCTTGCCCTTAGATTTGCCACATACTGGTTATTTTGTAAATGTAAAATATTTGATACTAAATATTTGCGTTTTTCTATTTATAGGTTATATGGTTCCCCACTGAACATAGACCTATTTCCTGCTCTAATGGTAGAAGACTTAGTTCCAGGGAGCCGACTGGGGCCAACTTTGATGTGTCTGTTAAGCACACAGTTTAGGCGTATTCGGGATGGAGACAGGTAAATTAAAATATCATAGAAACCAAAATAAAATTTTAATTGGTGTTGCTTAATAATAGTTGCAATGTCTTGTTTCCAAATCAAACTGCATTTTATTTTCATTTATGATTTTTATATATAATTGAAAAGATGAGGAATAGAGGTTTAAAATATTGTTAGAAGCTATGATTAAATTATGTTTTAAATCTGTTACTTTTTATGGTGAATATGTCATGCTGACCTCCAAAAAGCACCACAGCCAACGCATGCCAAGATTCCTTTTACCAGTTATTCAATCACTTACCTTTCTGAAGAACGGATGTTACTCATCCCCTTTCATTGTTATTTAATTATTTTATTGGCAAAGGAATTGTGGTGGTTGAGACACTTTCACCATCTCCATTACTTAAGCATATGTTGGAAAAGTATCACTCTGTGTATGTAACCCCTATACAGCTTTCAATACAAGCAGTCTGTGCACCAAAAGAGTATTAAAAGCAGACAGGTTATCCCAAAGAACACAATGTGATAATTGTTCTTAAATTACTTTACCTGCATATTATGAACAATTTCTCATTTTCAGTTTTTACAGTACCTAAGATAAGAAAATAGAAGTTGCTATTGTTACAGAAGCCAGATCTCCTTTGCATGCTTTCAGCATACTCATTTGGAACCTGAAAATCAACATTTCCCCCATTTTAACATAATTTGTGACCTAGAATCCTGTTTTTTTCATGGCATGAGAGTAGAAAGGCTTATGCTGATCAGTGGCCATCCTAGTGAAAGGGAAAAACAGAGGAAGTATTAGGAAATGGGATTTGATTAATTTTATCTAATGTTATTTGTAAAAATATGTAAGTATATATTAATGTAAGTTATAGAATTGCTACTTAAGATAGTATAAAGGCTTTTTTATTTCTATAGTCAATAACACAAGCCTTTTTGTGTGCTTCTTTTATAAACAAGTTTCTTACATAAAATCTGTTTAAAAATTGAGCTATGAACCATAAAACTCTCATGCCTGGAGGCAGAGGGAGCAAAAGGAGAAATACATGTAGTATGAGCTCAAGATTGCTGGTGACAAGTATCTATTTTGTCACAATAGGGTGACGATACTGCTTTTTTGTGTGTGTCTGCATTTTTCCAGCAAAACCTTTTTTTTCTTTTTTTTTTTTTTTCCTGAAACAATATTTAAAAACTATAGGAAAACATTGAATATTTAGGAAATGGGATTCTGCTGTCCAAAGAATACAAATATTTTGAAGGAACATGTCAGCAAATACTAAAATATTGTTAGTCATAGTGAAAGCGATTCTCACTTCTTTGAAAAGCCTTTACAATGGGCAGAGGATCAAAGCTGACAGCACCATGCAAAACAAATGTGCCTGTGCAGGGAAAAGGAGTGATGTTTGAAGGGAGCATAACTTCATGTCAAGAAGGAATTTTCACAAACTGTTTTTCTGATCCCAGTACTTGGAAATTCATTGGCCACTGTCCAGTGCCTTATGAAAATGGTACAATAAGTAGGTAAAATGAAATTTGTTGACCATTCTTCTAAGTATGGTATAAAAATGTTACTGATTTTTCATAAAGTTTAAAAAACATCCTACTTACTTTTAGTTGAAATAGGTAGAAAAAATTATCAAAATAGAATTATAGCTTTACAGTTTTGTAAGATGTAAATGATACCACAGTGAGTAATTCTTCTATGTGAGAATAGTGTAAAATGTTTTCAGATCCTGGACAGTAACCTTTTCTTTTTCAAGGGCTGACTTGCTTTTCATACTAATGTACTATTTATATTTTCTATTGATAATAGGCTTTTCACCCTTTATGTATGGAAAATATATTATTTGAAACCACAGTATTTCCTCCTTGAATATAATGAGTACTGTGTCCAGTTTGAGTACTGTGTCTACTTTTGGGTGCCACAGTATAAGAAAGACATTGAGGTGCTGGAGCGGGTCCAGAGAAGGGCAACGAAGCTGGTGAGGGGTTTGGAAAACAGGTCTTATGAGGAGCAACTGAGGGACTTGGGGTTGTTTAGCCTAGGAGGCTAAGAGGAGGCTGAGGGGAGACCTTATTGCTCTCTACAACTACCTAAAAGGAAGTTGTAGTGAGGCCGGTGTTGGTCTTTTCTCCCAAGTAACTAATGACAGGACAAGAGGTAATGGCCTCAGACTGCGCCAGGGGAGATTTAGATTGCATATTAGGAAAAATTTCGTTACTGAAAGAGTGGTTAGACATTGGAACAGGTGGCCAGGGAGGTGGTGGAGTCACCATCCCTGCAGGTGTTAAAAAGATGTGTAGATGTGGTGCTTAGGGACATGGTTTAGTGGTGGTCTTGGCAGTGCTAGGATAATGGTTGAACTTGATGATCTTAAAGGTCTTTTCCAACCAAAATGATTCTATGATTCTATAATGATTTACCTGAGCATATACTAGTAAGTCCCTGAATTAGTATCATCATTGAAATAATTTTGCAGAAAAAAAAATTCCTTAGTAAATTAAACAATCTCACTTGTCTTGATAATAAACTAGGTATAGATTAACCATTATTCTAATCTCAGCAATTCTATTAGAATTTTGTCATAGGAACAACAACATAGGAAGGTTGCCTGGAGAAGTAAGTCTATGGTAATTTAAGCCTCTACCTTAAAAGAACCCTAAACTTGGTAGTCTAGTGCCATTTTAGATGTCCAAAGGTATCCAAGACATTGAAATGGGACTAGAAGAGAAATCAAAGGATTTGTTTAAGACCGCCCTTTCAGAGTGTCAGCATGACACCAAGAAGGGCTGAAGTGACACCAAGTGCTTATGTTTTGGCATCTGGATCACTCCTCACATACAATGTAAGGTTGAGAACAGGATTTATGGAATAATTAATTTCATTCTGAATACAGTATTGCAGTAGCTCTGGAAAATGGAATGTTTTGATTTTTCACTAGCAAACTTGTTTTTTCTGTGAGATTACAGGTTATGGTATGAAAATCCGGGTGTGTTCACGCCTGCTCAGCTCACTCAGATCAAGCAGACATCTCTTGCCAGAGTTTTGTGTGACAATGGTGACAACATAACCAGAGTACAACATGATGTCTTTAAGGTGGCTGAATTCCCACATGGATATAGTAGCTGTGAAGATATTCCTAAACTGGACCTCAGGATGTGGCAAGATTGCTGTGAAGGTCTGTATACAAGTGGATTTGTGTGTATTAATGTGTACTTTGTTTAATGTCTGTTCATTTTACTTTAAGAAGATACTTGACTGTTGTTCAGTTTTTGTTAAGATGTTACAAACTGAAATCTGGAGCACAACCTTTGTTAGGTGAATGATCATTCCATATTTTATATTAAAATGACACATTCTAAACAGAGCATAGATCTGAGAATTGCATGGTGTAGATAACTGTTTTCCTGTTTTCTTCCTTTTGTGGATAAATTTTCTTGTTTGTTGAAATCTCCTTCAAAAGATAGGACAGAGGAGTGATTTGTCTCTCTTCAGAAATAAACTTTTTTTCTCCAAAAACATGGTTTACTTAGCTGCATGAGACACAGGACACTGAGAATCCCATGTTGCTTGGTAGCCTGTATGTTGGATTCTTTCTCACATACAGACTCTCTTTAGCCGTTATCACATCAGACTTCACTGCACCTGTAACATAGTTAGAAGATCCCTTCCCAAGAGAATCTTTCGGATCACACAAACTTGCAGAATGATTTGCAGTAGCATCGACAACAAAAATACTTCAGAGGACAACTCCATTTATTGAGATCTCCTTGATAGTGTGGTTACCATTTTCTTTTGATAAAATTCAAATGACATGCCCTGGCTGAAAAAGTATATTCAGGAATTTTGGGAATTTTTCTGTGGAACTCTGATTATCTAGAAATTGCTGTCAAACAAATTACTACCTGGAAAAAACTTGCTCTTATTAGAGAGGGTAATCAGTTGACAATTACTAGAATCTTATTGTTTACCTAGCAAGAACCTAGCTTTCAATACCAGTATCTTGTAGATTTGCTGATGCAAGGTATCCGGGTCTGAGTTCTTCATCTTTTCTGCTGCTGATTCTCTTGAGTTTTCTACTGCTGAGTAGGCTAGTCAATATTCTGTCAAAAGATATGCATGAATAAAGAACCAGTGGATTGTATTTCTGAGACAGGTCACACTCTTCCACTAGTGTCCATTTAAGTCTTTTGGTGAGATGTAATTTTCTCTGATGACAGCGAGTGAGTCCTTTGGTGATATAGCACAGAGTTTAAGGCAGTAGGTAAACAGTAAACTGATAGAGGATGTCCTTTCAACCTGGTATAGATACAGTAAATACTGAGGAAGAATTCTAACTAGTGTGACTTAACATGAGAACAAATTTAGATATCATGAAAAATGAAAAGAGTAGATAAAGATCTATTATTCAAAGATATTGCACAATTTAGCTTTAAAACTGCCTACTGTATTGTCTTGTCCAGTAAACAACTCTTTAAATAATAAATCACTGTCTAAGAAAATTCTTCCTTGGAAGACTTGGTTCAAAATGTTAGTTCTTTCTGTGAAACTAGGAGAAATAAATACTTTACATTTAAATGAAATCCTGTACAATCCTCCCAGATAGCATTTCATTCAGGTCTTACTCTAATTTTTATCAGGTCTTACTCTGATTTTTATCAGTTGAGGGTTTTTTTAGCTTATTCAATTTTTTTTAAATATTACTTACCAAGTTTGCTATTCCCAAATAGATGATAATAGCTTATAAAACTCTAGCTATGGTTGACACATAGTAATTTTAACGCAAAGTCTTCCTGAATCTCTTCAAAATAACCCTAACGTATGCCAGAAGCACTGAGAGAAAATCAGTTATCACTCTTCAAATGCTTTACCATAAGCAAATAAATCATGGTCTTCCAGTTCAGGATAAGTTCACTTTGCCATGGTTCATGAATCTTGACAGACAGTTTCACAAATACATTAATTATATCAATTTGGAAAAACTGCAAAGCTCTTCTGAGAAATTATGTGTTGATTCTCTAAATGTTGTGTTATCACTGAGCCTTCTAGAGGAGATGTTATCTTTGGAATGTCTTTAGAGTATTCAGCCAGTCAACAGCCTAGCTCGTATCTTCATTCAAGAATGTTACTACCACAGAGTACTACTGGATGCAGTACAGTTAGACAACTGCCAAGCAAAAGAAAGGGTAAATAACTAATGTTCTTTAAAAAATTGCCTATTTATATCCCCTTCTTCTGAACTCTTTTGAAGTCTGTTGTAGAGGTTAATGAAGAAAAAATGAAGTATGCATGGCTTGAACTGCTTTCTTGCATGGATGAATGGGTGTCACGTTTTCTGTGGGAATCCAGGCTTAAGCAATTCATTTAAAAAAAAATCATTCTGTGGCACTAGGGATTCACCACTATGAGATGGGGAGCATACACAGCATGCATTCAGGAACAGCATTTAAGTTAAATACATTCTGGGTTTCTTTGAATTTATTATTGTTTAATATTTAAAACAAAAAAATAAATCATTCTCCAAATTTAAAATATTTGTGATTATTTTATAATTAAAATTATCCTAAGTTAAAGCTTAAAATACAGAATACTCTTCATTGCACTTTATGTATGTTTAATAAGTGACCCATATGTTCAGCTGTTTCAGCTTCGTTAAAAAGCACATCTGTTTTTGTTATCCTTCCTGTTTTGTTCAGGTCAAAATACTTTTCCATATGAAGAATAGAAAAAACTTCTTAGTTACAAAAAGCAACTTCTTAGATTTCTTGAGTGAAGCTAGTATTTATTTCTTATGAAGCAGAGTATTATTCCTTCTTATAATAAGAATACCAGATTACCTTTAGATTTTAGGTAACAAATCATACAACAGAATTACTAGTTTCTGGTGAGAAAAAGAAAGCATTCCATTGAGGTACACAGGTTTTAATTCTGATTTCCTTCAGTTTCTGCCTTTCCTTTTCTTCTCAGAGATGGTGAGAAATTACTGCAGATTTACTGCAGCTCTTTATTTGAGCAAAGGACATCCAAGCTTCTAATTTTCCAAAGAACAAGGTCATTTTTGCTGGCTCTCTAGTGCAAAAAAAAAAGACTTCTTTTTTTTTTTTTAAAGTACTCAGTCAGTATATGCTTCCATGATTACTGACTTTGTATCTCAGTTCTGAACCCAAAACACAGCCATTACAAACCTTTCTTCCCTCAAGTACAAGCATACTGTTATGGTTGTGCCAAATAATTTTGTGAGCTGAATTAAGTTAAAAAAAAAAAGACTAGAAATTAGGTGCAAAGACATCTGGGCTCAAATGGAAACATGGTTTTACTCCAAATATGTAAATTTGAAATGTTTTCCATTGTGAGTCTTTAAAGTTTCACACTTCTTTTTTAATTGAAATAAAAAATTTCTTTAGCTTTTTTTTAATGTTAAACAATGACCCAGGAGGAAGTGACTCAGTCAAGTCATCCTCATAAGCGTAAATTGATTTAGGAAGGCGATATTTCTTAACTGATTCTCAGTTAGCAACCAATGTATCTCCTGTATCACATATTGTTCTTTTTTGTTTAATTCAGGAAAACAGCCTTATACAAATTATGATTAAACATGTTTAAATCCCGCTGAATTTCATTAGAAGATTTAAGATGCATTCTTAGTCGGAATGCATTTATACATGGTCTTCCAGTATGATAGACCTATATTTATGAACTCCTGCATTTTAAGACCAGACGAACAATTATGCCATCTGTTGCTTCTGTGCTGACCACATTAATCTCTTTGATTTAAGCATTGCTCCAAAAGCCATCAACTATTTGTTTTAATGATTGTGCTTTATTCCAAGTTAAAAATCGTCTGGCTTTTACTTCTAGCATTGTATCTTATTATGCACTTCTTATTATGGCCTTTCATCTTCAATGAAAATACTAAGCAACAGTGGACTATGCACTAAATACTGTGGAAGACTAACATTTTAAAATGTTAACAGCAGTCTCAGTGTGAGATTGCAAGATCTTTTATGACAATGGAAATTGTTTACCAAGTGCTCTTCAAAATACCAAAATGATGCAATTTATGCCTGAACATGTTTTCTCTTTACATGGATCTCATGGTTTGCTTCTGTCATGTCACTTATTTTTGCTTTCTACATTTAAATTTGTATTTAAAGACAGTGTCTGTTAGTGTAATAAAAATCCAGACTATGCCAGCCTACTAAAATAAAGTTCCATGGTTTGTAATTTTAAGGATTTCATCCTTTTTCTTTGAATAAAAGTATGTTTAATATAGCCCAGCATTTCTCTATGAATGAAAATTTTATTGAGAGAATCAGTATTTTTATTTAAATTTCAACCAAACCAAGAATATTTTGTCTTTTTCAGGTATCCATGATAAGTAAAATACAATTCTGATTCATAAACTTAAAATAAGGAGACTTGTCTATGACATTGCTTTGTCTTTGCTACCGAGCTCTCATGCCAGTAGCTGCTATCCCTAGGGAAAAGTAGCAGGGAAGCTGTTACTTACAGCTGAACAGGCTGTCATTCACTGTATTTAAACCCAGACTCCTGGATGAGTCCCCAGATCTAAGATCCCAGCCTGTTGACATCCCACTGCAGGCAGTAAAGGAAGAGATGCCTCTAGAGGACAATTCAGGCTGCAGTCTCTCCTGTGTCGATGTCTATTGACTGTAAAGGAAACATGGATAGGAAAGCATCCTAATGGAGATGTGTCCGTGATTTCTGCAAAACTAGGCAGTTGGAGGATTTCCTTCTTCCCTGTGGGCTGTTACTGCCTTTCTAAGACACTGATACTTTCACAGTCTAATAAGCAGTTCAGTTCTTAGTCTCCTTACTTTTCAAATTTCCAAATTGCCATGGATTTACAGTCTATCTGAAATTATTTTTTCTCACTCATTGATCTTTGATATTTGTGTTCCAAAGGATGCATGTTTTTGATCTGCAAAACTTTTTAACTAGTCCTATTCAGATCATGAAGGCATGATATATTTTTTTTAATATCTTTAGGCTATCATTAGCCATATATCAACAATTTGTATAGTCATGTTCTGTAAATTATCTGGATATTTGCTTTTCCAACAATGTCTGAGCCTTCTAGTTTGGGTAGCATCAGTCTGCGAGCTTCGAGGTCAACTACAAAGGGCAACTTTATTATTAGAATTCCACAGTGTATCAGCTGGGAGATGACAGTCTGTGTTGTCACTTTATCTTCTACCATCTATATCATTTTTTTTGTCCAGATGTTGAAATAATGTTTATGCAAAATGAATCTGTTCCATTCTGAGCAGATTACTGTTGGATTTTAGGCCAATATATTACATTTTTTGCTGCTATTTAATTTATCATTTATTGGAAATTCTTATTCAACAGATGAAATGAAGATGTGCAGTGTAATGTGAAGGGATGTGGCCTTTTTAGCAATAACAAAACCAGCTATTTTGAGTTAGGGCTCCGTTCGGGGTGAAAAGTCTTCCTCCTATGTTGTGTAATTTTATGAAAACGTCTACTCAAAAAAATCTTTTGACATTTCAGACATTTTCAGTTTCTCCTGCCTTATACTGCTTCTACTGGTATAACTGTGAGTTTTTGGATACATACAAATTCTTACAGTAACAACTTAGTCACTACAATAAATCTCAGAGAATTGATGTACTATCAAGTAGAAGCAAAAGTTACATTATTTGTGCTTTTCTTCACATTCTTTTAGTCTCTCAAGTTGTTTTTGTTTTAATCTACTGTTACATTAATTCTCCTTGATCTAGATTTTGAGAGGTAATTCACTGAGAATTAAGAGTGCCAAATACTCCTAAATGTCAAGGCTTTTTCTATCCAGTATACGTTACAGGTGCATGTTTAAAACCTTGTGGGAAACAGGCAATTTTCTGAAGATAAGAACATGGCTTCCATATACAAATGGATTATCTTGACATTCGCAGTGTAACAATACCCAGCTTCTGGAAAAAAATGTCCATAGAGAGAATGAATTCAAAGGTTAATTTTAAACATTCAGCTTTTGCGCAGAAAGTGAATTGGACTGGGTATGGCTAATTTGGGGAAATTTTAGGTAGGCTGAAAAAAGCAGAATTTTACATTTATTTTTCTCATTTACTACTATTGCTAAAGAATTCCTCATTAAAAAAAAAAAAAAAAAAAAAAGAGCAAGATAATCTTCTTGGTTTAGGTTTTCTGAAAGCTAGAGCATTCTGTCCTGTACCTCTCAGCAGTGACAATCCTCTTCCCCGTACCTGAAACAGAAGCCAAGAACAAGAGTTGTTCATTTGGCAAGTTGACATATTTGATTCTTTAAAAACTACAGAAATGTCAGGTCTGTGTACTTGAAGCTGCCACTGAACATATGGTTCTCATATTTACCAGTCAAAATTGATAAAACTTTCACAGGATTTCAGACCTTTGTTTCTAAACACCGGCCTAGGAATAAAAAAACAATGGGCCATTGTGTTATTGTACCAAAAAAACCCCACAACCCACTATATTATGTGAGATGACCTTAACAGTTATTAAACAAAGAGGATAGTAGAAACCTTTCATAAATTGCTTCCAAAAGATACTAAAATTTCTGTGACACTCAGGAAAACTTAAATAACAGATTGCTTTAAGAAAAAAATTTCTCTGACCAAAAGTAGTTCTTTCTCCAGTGGCCCTTCAGAGCGTGACCCTTTTTCCCACCATACTAAATTTAGAAGCGTCTAAGGGTGATCAAAAATGCCTTCATGCCAAGCATTGTATGGACACAGCGATCTGTTCCCATCTGAAAGAGCTTCGTTTCTGAGTAGGCAGCAAGAAGACTGTGTGAGAAACAGCAGAACACACAAGAAGAATGAGCAATATGTTGGCAGTAAATATCATCTAGTTCTTTGGTGGTACTGTTATTATAGAAGGAAGGTAATAAATTTAGTCAAGAATGGGACAAGCTTCAAGGAAAGAAAAGGGAAGGAGAACTGTGGATGAATTGTGTTCAAGAATGATGTGTAGGTATTGTTTTTGAATTGAAAATCAACCGGTACTTTTTTTTTGGTCAGTCTCTCTTTTTTTTTTTTTTTTTTCCCCCTATCTTAATTGATATTCATCCATGGACAAACTAATTTTTTCCTAAAACGGAAATAGTAATAGCCTAACTTAAGTAAAATTGCAATACATTAGAAGTGGTCCAATATACTTATATTTGTATAATCACAGAACAACGTTACATTTGTTCCTCCAGTTGCTCCATTCAACAGTGTTTTGAGGCTCTTTTACTGACTTGAAATTTGTGCAATAATTTGTGTTAATACTTAGATATTCAATCTAGCTACTGCTAAATTCCAGAAAAAATACTGACTGAATTTGTTCTGATGCAAGTTAAGAAAAACATTAGGGAAAATTACTTCTCCCTCTTCAGTTGCTTCATGGCTCCTTCTGCTAATACCAGACTTAGTTGGGATATGTCCATGGGATTCTGTATTTCGGCTTTCCCTTCTGTTTTCTTAGCAAACTCTATTTCTAAGAGTTGAACATGCTGTTGGTTCCTTCTGCAGCTTGGCCCATTAAAACTTTTTGTTTTAAAGCTTCTGTGAACAGCGATGAGAAAACTTCTATTTTCTTATTATCTCCTCTCCAAAGTGCTGTTCTGGTCTTGTTTTGTTTTACTTTTCTTTTTCAAATGGGACTCCTTCCAAATACTCACTGTGTTTGGAAGGCTACATGAAGTGAACTGAAGGAAAGACATATTTCATTCTGTGAAAATGCCCTCTTGGGATCTTAGGAGAAGATTTCTGTCATGATTATTCTCAGGCTTGAGGTTTTCACTCTGCAGTGGAAAGTGTCTTAGAGTCTAAGTGACTGGTGATATCTTCAAATCCCTCAAATTTGAAAATGGGGCTGGTCAACCAGTAAAGTGTGTCTGCAAGTGTTCTCCAGGATTTAATTAAGTATTATCTTTCAGATGCCAAAAATAACAAATAATAATGCCTGGAATAGATGAGGAAGCAGCAGGCTGGTTTTTTCTGTCATTGTTTTCCTCCATATGTAACTAACCCATTCCAAAAGCAGAAAATATTTAAAAGCCAAGAGAGTGGATATTTCAGAAGTGAAAAGAATAGTTAAAGTAGCACTGATGTACTTGTGAATATAATTTTTATTCCTTTGTTTCATACCAAGAAGCTGGTCTGTGAATAATCAAATTCTCTGCATCCAGCTGGCTTAAATGTTGTATCACTGAGACACACTCAGCTGCCATCAAAGTAATTCCACAGGGATCTGACTGAATGTATGAATTGCCTTTGCCAATTCAGAAGGCTGTAAAACCATGTTAATATAACTGCTGAATTACACTGTAGTTTATAATGCGTAATTTCTTGTCTAATTTCAGACTGTAGAACTAGAGGACAGTTTAATGCATTTTCATATCACTTTCGGGGAAGACGTTCTCTAGATTACAGCTTTCAGGAGGACAAGCCCTTGAAGAAAATCAAAATATCCAAAACAGTAAGGTGAGATTTTTTTTTTTTCAAAGTAGTATGAAAAAACAACTTGTTTTCAAAATGCAATGAAATGGAATGATTTTTTTTTGTAAGTGCGTACCACGTTTTTCCAGTGTCTGCTTTCTCAAGTTTATGATCGATGTATTTCATTCTGACACCTGCATATCTGCTATCAGTA
Source organism: Leptosomus discolor (assembly GCF_034619465.1). Lineage (NCBI taxonomy): Eukaryota > Metazoa > Chordata > Aves > Leptosomiformes > Leptosomidae > Leptosomus > Leptosomus discolor. The sequence continues at coordinate 106,736,198 of NC_141392.1, read as the reverse complement.
AACCACTTTTTTTCAAGCTCGAACTTGTGTAAGATCCTTTGTGAGTGACACAGTATAGGGCTTTTATTCTTACTGTGTTTTTCGTGAAAAAACTCAGTGATGGAGTGTAGTTTGGGGGATTTGGAATCCCACATTCCTACTGTGTCTACAGTAACCAAACTAAATTATTTCCTTTCCTCCTTGGAGATGATAGGTCCTGCTGTAGAAATAGGAGGAAACCAAGTGTTGATAACACTCATAAAAATTTATGATGATGGTAGGGATTGCTTCTGGTACCAAAATACTCAGAGCAATAATGAAGAAAAATAGTGCTACAGACAATGTTGTTTATGACTCCTTAATCCTCAAAGTACTCTAGCAAGGAAGTAAATCACAGTGTTGGTCACAAATGATCAACTGCACAGTGTCCTTGCAATATCCAAGGAATCAAATCTCATCTATGAATTCGTGAAATGAAATGAGTTCTGCTCAGAGCAAACATTTCTTTTGCAAATGCTTCATGTTTAGAGAATTTGAGACTCTCTTAAATTATAACTCTTTCCATATAGCATGTGTTCTCTTAGCAAATAAAATTATCTACTTGTCTGAGATGACCAGGCAGTCTACCAACTTTGGCAAGGAAAACAGCTAGACAGATATGTAGATAGGTAAATTTATTTTGGCAGTTTCAAATACTCATGTGGATATTAGAGCACTGAAGAAACACCACCATTGTATTTCACTTAATTGATAGGGAGCTGTCCTGAAGCCACAGAGCTTTTAGGTGTTCAGGTTTTTAGACAAGAGAAGGCAGCAGCTACGTCTAAGCTTACTTAGAAACAATAGAAAAAGAAAGGCTCCTTTGAAGTAATCCTTGAAGAAGGATGTTTTGTCTGTCTTTGCAAGTGAACTGTTAGAAGTTTTTTAATTTGCAAAACAGCAATTCACTTTTAAAAGATGCTAGTCCCATAATTCTAAAACTATAAAAAGGTTAATCACAAATGAAAGCAAGATAAAATGAACACTTGTATCTGAGAAGCAGCTTGTTTTCATTAAATTTCAGAAATGAAACTCAAAAATCTACAACAGTCCAATTACTAATTAGGACTACAAAATAGTAAATTTACAATACTTTATTTATAGCATAAATAAAGCTAAGCAGCCTCAGGCTTTTAACATTCGTATCAGTTCTTATGCTCATTATTGTATTTAAATTACATTTGTGGTGAGAACATCTTTCTCTCCTTTTTTTCCTTCTCATTTTCAATAACTTGAGCAGGTGGGGAATATTAAACTTTTTGTTATACAATAGCAGCTGGTTTACTTGAATTTTGGTGTGTTGTGTTGTTTAGAGTTCTTTTGTCTTTAATTTAGATGAAAAACTATGGGAAACTAAGTAGCCTGAACACCTGCCCATAAGTGCTGGTTTAATTTATGCAGGAAGATTATAAATCATAAGCCCTATTATATGAGAGAGAATTTCTTTGCCATTTCATTCTCTGGGTATCCCTTAGCTCTGGAGAAGACAAAATAGGAATGCTTGTATGGATTCAAGGATCTTAATGTAGTAAGTGACTTTATAATTAGTGTTATCCTTGCTTTTGAATACATGTTTTCTTAACTGGAGTCAAGTAACATATTAGTTATGGACAGTTTCTTTGATAACTGTTTCCCATCAACAGATTGAATTGATTAACACAATTTAGGGTTACACATCTGTTATCAGATATCAGCTAGAAAGTGCTATAGACAAAAGACTCTATATTCTGCGTGCGATAATCAGTATTGATTTCAAATGTTAGTTAATATGGGACACAGGAATATGTTCATATCTAAAAGTACTTCTCATTTATTTATGAAAACCAACTTTTTCCTTTTTGAAGTCCTATTTCTTTAAATACATGCTTTGCTAATGAGCATGGAGAGTGAAAACCTATGAATCTGAAGGCAAAATGTGAATTTTGTGTTTGGAAGTAAAACTTTTTAAGAATCTCTCACTTCTGTCTGCTTTCTTATTGGAGGCTCAGGAGGCTCAAAGAGGGAAGAGGGTTCCTTCTGTAAGGCCTTTGACATGTCCCCTCCAACATCCTTCTCCCTAGATTGGAGAGAGGTGGATTTGATGGGTGGAGTGTTCGGTGGATGGGGAATTGGTTGGGTGGTTGCATCCAGAGGGTAGTGGTCAACGGCTCCATGTCCAGATGGAGATTGATGACAAGTGGCATCCCTCAGGGTCTGTACTGGGACTGGTGCTGTTTAATATCTTATTCAATGACATAGATGGTGGGGTTGAGTGAATGCTCAGCATGTTTGCTGATGACACCAAGCTGAGTGGTGTGGTTGATACTCCTGAGGGATGGGATGCCATCCAGAGGGACCTGGGCAAGCTTGAGAAGTGGGCCCGTGTGAACCTCATGAAGTTCAACAAGGCCAAGTGCAAGGTTCTGCACCTGGGTTGGGGCAACCCCCAGCATCAATACAGGCTGGAGGATGAAGGAATGGAGAGCAGTGCTGCTGAGAGGGATTTGGGGGTACTGGTGGATGAAAAGCTGGACATGAGCCAGTAATGTGCACTCACAGCCCAGGAAGCCAACAGTATGCTGGGCTGCTTTAAAAGCAGCATGGCCAGTAGGTTGAGAGAGGTGATTCTCCTCCTCTACTCTGCTCTGGTGAGACCTCACCTGCAGTACTGCATTCAGCTCTGGGGTCCCCAGCACAGGAAAGACATGGATTTGTTGGAGCAGGTCCAGAGGAGGGCCACAAAAATGGTCAGAGGGCTGGAGCACCTCACCTATGAGGACAGGCTGAGAGATTTTGGGTTGCTCAGCCTGGACAAGAGAAAGCTCTGGGGAGACCTTATTGCAGCCTTCTAGTACTTCAAGGGGTCTATAAAAATGATAGAGGCAATCTTTTCAGAAGGACCTGTTGTGGTAGGACAAGGAGTAATGGTTTTAAACTAAAAGAAGGTAGATTTAGACTAGATAGAAGGAAGCAATTTTTTACAATGAGGATGGTGAAACACTGGAACAGGCTGCTCAGAGAGCTAGTAGACGCCAAATCCCTGGAAACGTTCCAGGTCAGGTTGGATGGGGCTCTGAGCAACCTGATCTAGCTAAAGATGTCCTTGCTCACTGATTTCCTGGTGAATTTAAGGTGATGCTTTACAGTGTCACTAATGACAGCTTTGTGTGTCCACCTACATGAAACACATACCTTTTTTTTTTTTTTTTGGTAGAAGAAATTCCCTGTTACTGGTGATATTAACTGTAATCCACAGCTCACCTGACCTGCGTCTGTCTTCAGCACCACTGAGTCTTGCGTACTGTTGTGGTTCATACGGTTCCTACATTTGTTGCTTGCTCTTCTTTTACAGTTTTACTAAGTATTCCAAAATATCTAGTGAAATAAAAATGAGTTAGATGAATATTCTGACTTGGCATTCATTCATTGCAGTTCTGTGAAGCAGAGTAAATATTTTCGTAATGCCACATCAGCATCTAAAGAAAATACAAACATGCCTGCAGTGAATGACTTCAAAGAATTTGTTTTGGAAATGCAAAAAACTATTTCAGGCCTCAGAAATCAGGTAAGGTGCTATAATGGACAGTTTCTAATTGTAGATTTAATTTATAATGTTTTCCTAACTTCACTCATCTTGTGTTTTTAATATTTAGACATCCACCTCAGCCAAAAAACAAATAGTATCTTAAACAAAACACAACACAGAACATGGTGTGTTATTATTCTTTATTTCTAAGTTCTTTTGAAATCATACTGAAATATTCTACAGTTAGGTCTTCTTGAATTTTGAATCTGAAGCCTTACATAAACATTGTATACTAAACATGGAATTAGTCTTTAAAAATTTGTCTGTAGAGTTAATAAAATCTTTTTGTTCCTATCTGAAATGTATAGAATCTATGTAAAACTATGATTAAGATGCAGACTTCAGAAGAAGTAATATGCCACACTACAGCTATAAACATAGTTAAGATCAAGATCACTCAGAGAAGACTTCTACAATGTGGCATAAATAAACTCTTTATTCAGAATAACTCTGCCATAGTGGAATTCAGTTTTAAAACTGTATACCATACAGGACAGACAAACCCAAAGTAGGCCAAAATATTTGCCTAGAATAATTACGTTCCTCCAGAGCAGCTTTTCCATGTGATTCATAGATATGAATAATTTATTTATTTGCATAGTAACTTGATTCCGTCTTTGATAGTATTATTTAATTGTTGTTGTACTCATCTTCAGTGCTCCCACTTTGACAGTGGAAACGCTACATTAAGTTAAGGCTTATTACATTTCAGTCAGTTCTGTCTTTTTTGGATGTAAAAAAGACTTAGGGATTGTTAAAAATTGTGCCTTCCTAATTACTGTTTCCAAGAATCACCCAATCATCAAGATAAACTGATCTTATAACCCATTTTTTTCATCATTAAGGAAAAAAAATGGAGATAGTCAAAAATCCAAGAAAACATTTTTGATTAAGATGGTGGGTTTTGGTTTGGGGTTTTTTTTGGTTTTTTGGTGGTTTTTTTTGTTTTTTGTTTTTTTTTACCTGGTTTTCATTCAGATATTTTTGAAAGTTTAGATTTTCTTCCCATATGTGTCACATGTAGTTTGCTTTTCTTTGTATGCACTAGGTGTATATTCCAATGGTATGAAAGATGTATCTTCTGTTAGTTTTCTTTTGAAAGGCTGTTTCTATAAGTATTACCTGTTCCCAATCTTATTATGAAAACGAAGTAGTGAGAAGAAAACCCAGACAAGTATTTATCATGGATTATGTAGCATAAGAGAAAAGACATAATACCTTGCAGAAATAAAAACCTCTCTTTGAGATAGTAACCTTTTTTAATGTTTCCAGATAAAAAAACTTGAATCACGCCTCAGTAAAACTGATTGCACTGATGAAAAGGGTAAATCATATTCCAGCAATGAAACCTGGAAAAGGGACCCTTGTACTGTGTGTGAATGCAAAGTAAGTATGTGGAAATCCACTTTTAGATAGAAATTATATTACGTTCTGCTTCTAAAACAGTAGTGCTGTTCTAAACCAGTTTTGTGCCTGCTAATTTCTGGGTCATATTTGCTAGTTGGTTTTTTATGGCTCTTCAGCTATTTGGTGCAAAAAAATTATATTGTTCGGATATCCCTGCCCTTGATGTTGGTTTTTAATCCAGCCTTTATGTACTTCTATTGTATTTCCATTTTCATTGATGTATAGTTGTACTGGCAAAATTAACTGCAAAGTGAGAGACTTCTTGAAAAAGTCTACTAAAATGCATGAAAATCAATAAAAGCTCATCTAACTTAATGCTAGATTTTAATTTTCTTTTATCACGGTGGAATTTTTGAAAAGGTAGTAAAGAAATATGTTAGTGCTTAGTATCCCAGAGTTTCATGCCTGAACATTAGATAAAATGGCATACTGCTCTATTAAACACAGTATAATAGAAAGAGTCTTCTCAATATAAGTTTATGCTGAAATAAACTATGTGGAGTTAATCACAGTAGCCAAGATCTTAGAAAGGATGAATGAGAACATGTTCTTCAATAATATAAAAAATGTATTTCTTGTTTGGAATATGTAGCTAAGTATGTTCTGGTTTTGTTACTTTTTTCCTGACACAGGTTGGTCAGATTACCTGTTTTGTAGAATCCTGCCCGCCAGCTGACTGCAAAGCACCTGTGAAGGTTAAAGGAGATTGCTGTCCAGTCTGCTTAAAACAAAATAGTAATAAAAAGAAGCCATAAGTCTGCTTTTTAAGAATTTAAGGTGCATACTCCTCAAATCATATCAATGCCTACTGATGGCAAAAGCAGGTAACTACAGTCTTAACAGCAAGAAATCAAGATTTACAATATTCTAATGGTGCTGTAACAGTATAACATAATGTATCATTTTATTTTCTGCCCATGAAGGTAATCACAATGCAAAAATTAACAAAAGGGAAATTAGCAAACAGGTCAAAGTTAATTGTGTGTTAAACTTCTCAGGTTAGACAGACTCAAACTGGTGCTACTTTAAAAGAACACTGTCAGGTAGTTTTAGACACCCAAAATGACTGGGCTTAAGACTTACTCTAAAATGAACACTTTGTTTCCTGTCTTTAATTAGCAACATTAAAAGTTTACTATCCCTTTTCAGTACCAATCTGACTTGATATTTAGCTCTTTGTTATTATTTAGTGAATGCAGGGAAAAGGAAAACACAAGGTCACTGTGCCCAAAGCAACGCCATAGAGGGCCAGTTTCTGCAAACACCTATGCATGGAAATTCTGTTGAATCACACTATCATTTCTGTATCTGGACCAAGGAAATAAAGAAAACTATGTGACACCTTTCAACATCCTTTCATTAATTCAAGAAGCCAAATTAATCAAAATTTTCAGACCGAAAAAGCTAGAATTTGTAAGGAAATATAAATAAATGTAATTGGAAGATACAAAAGAGCAACTGAATGTATATTATGGATGTAATTGACAGTGTTCCTCATTCTAGGAAAACTCACAACAGTAGCATTTGATCCTAAAATGAACATAATAATTTTTGTCAAAACATGTAATTGCTTGACAACTTTGTTTCATTTTTTTTAAATCATTGTAACGTGGCCATCCAGTCCAGTTTTAAAGCATGCTTCTTTTGATCTCAGATCAGCTCACGTATTTGTGTGGCCCTGTTTTGAAAATGTGAAAATATGTCACATGCCATTTTGTATACAAAGGTTCCTACTGATTCCTTGTGCATATTATCAATAGACGTATGTTCCTGATTATATTGTGGCACTGTTCGTTGAAAAAAAAGAACAATCAAAGTCAAGCATCATGATTAATTGTGGATTGACTACTTTTTCTGACAAGGTATTTGATTTTTTAAGGTTTTTTTGCGGTTTCACCTAATGCCTATATATTTTACCTCAATATTGTTATCATTCATGTTAAAAATCGTCTGCCAATGAAATTTATTTCCCATTTAATAAATGTTTAATGTTATGGAGTATATGTCTACACTAGCATTTCAAAGTTGTGTTCTTTTTAGAATACAAACTGCATATTTTTGACCAGGAATTATATATTATATTCAGTGAAGGACAACTATCTTACCTCATTTTACAGCTTTTTAATGGTTTTTTTCAGAATTGATTCTCTCCCGGAATACCTAATATGTTAGAATTAGTGGCTCTGTCCTTAAGTCCAAAGTCAGGACTAACTAGAACCAGAGCTCTTCTTTAGTTATGTAGTTCACTGACTTCTGAGTTCATTGTTCAAATTAGGGAACAGAGATTTCGGTATCAAAGAAATCTGCGCAAAACTAAACATTCTCATCTTAAACATTTCAGGTTATGCAAACAGACTGAATACTTAATTATTGCATGGTAGATTAAATACCTGTCTTATGACTAACCTAGCACAGCAATATGAGTTCCACTATAATATTTTGGCACATAATTTCTCTGATTACTAACATCAATAATTTCTAATTTGGTAAACTGATACCATGACACATGTTCAAACTTCGATGTATCTTTAAAGCTTATTACAGAAACTTGTTTCATACTATGGTAGCAGCAGTATGTACATGTGAGTGGTGTGTTAAAAGGTGTGTGGTAGATGTACACATGGAACTACAATTTATATTTTTAAGAGTATTTTAATTGATTTTATATACAATGTTTTGACTTATGTAATTTTCTATGTTAATACTTTTATAAATTGTGTGTGGCGAGCATGTTTGAGTATCATATGGTTCCTAGAGGTTGTCATTCCTGTATTTCTTTGATGCTCTGGTATTTTGTTGACTTTTTCTGAGAGTCCAAACCACATGTCTCGTCCTGTAATTCCAACCCAGATGGAACACCCATTGACCTATAGCAGGAATTCCTCAAAGAGGAAGGATTGCAGAGCTAAACCAAATGTAATTTAACTGTCTAAACAGTCAAATAAGGCAGTAATACATCCAGCTGGTTACTACTTGCATTCTTTTATTCCAATTTTATATTAAATAAACTTTCTCACAATTTACGCTTATAGGAGAAGAGAGTTTCCATTTATACATTATAAAATAGTACCTTATATCTGATTGTTCCTTTTCTCCAGCCTCCAGAGTAAAGTGGGAGGTTTTCTTCTTTATTCACTGTTTATTCATATGGTATATAAAGTGGGCTTAGAAGTTGGATATGCTTAAACAAGTGTAATGTTGAGTTATTTTCTGCCATCCATCTGATTATAAATCATTCAGAAAAAACGGGTCTTTATCCACAGTTTAAAATGTAATCACTCATGGGTTGTACTAATTCAGTTTTATTGCAGTGTCTGCAGAATCAGCATGGATTTTTAACATTTCTGAAACAGTGGCCAATGGCTAGATGACCATTTCCTCGGTATCCACTGTGAGAATATTGCTGTAATGTGATGCAAATTTTACGTATTTATTTTCTTTTTTAATGTTACCTAAAACAAAGCCTTTGTCGTTTTTATTTTAATCGGTAAATTTACCAAAGAACTGTTTGCACTGTATAATGAATGCTTTTCAGTTAAAATAAATGGGCCACATTTCCAAGTACATTCCAAGTGATTTCTTCTTGATATGTGTATTATTTAGACTGTTTGCTTAAGATTCCGGTGTGTAGGCTTTTATCAAAAATCCGTATTACTTATGTGGGGTTGTCATGATCAAGACTCTCATGTCTATGAACTAAGCAATGAGCTAACGAATCATTTAGATTCAGTAGGTTCTTTAATGTTATGACACATAGAATTAAAATATCTATTCACTGTTCTCTTCTAGGTGATGGGGAAAAAATACACGTAGACTCAGATAAGATATTTAAAAATACACATTTCGTAGCACAAATGTGTATTTGAAAACTTTTAGTGCTGAACATCTTTTTCCCATTTTTATGGGAATGTCATAGTACTTACATACAGCCTATTGTGACACAGTTTCTTCACTTACTCACATCTTCAAATAGATCCAGTCATGACTTGCCTTCCAATGCGCTCGATTCCACACTCATTCTTTATTCACATCGTTTCACAAATGGTTATCCAGGTTCATGCAGTCTCAGCTCAAAATGAGTATCCTGTGCAGAAGAGATCTTATTTACCTTGTGTTTCTTCATCACAGGATATGGATTACTGCTGAACACATGACAAGTTACTCTTATCCTTTGGTGAGGTGTTAGGATCTCTAGGACACTGGGTCAGTTCCTTTGTTAGATCCACCTGACATTCATCTGTTTCTTCACGACTTCATACAATAAAACATTTTGTGATACAATATCGTTGCAATTAATATAATGCTAAGTTGCCTTACAGTGACACGGAAGAAGTTAGAGGGACTCCAAGACACAGAAGAATCATTCATTTTCAGGTTGCAGTTAACTGTGCTTCACTATAGTTTGACTTTGATTATTGCATAAGGCAAATCGAGAAAAGCAGAACTGCAATGGTTCATTTATGTGTTTTCCAGCAGGCTGCCTAAATATCCTATTGCTCTTCCAAAATGTTGATGAGTAGTATTCAGTCAGTATCCTATAAAAATTTAAAGGCAATCAGATTATCTTTTTTCTCCAAATTCAGATAAAATTAGTTTGGCAAAGTGCTGGTATACATTTTTGTAGTAACTTAAATGGGTAATGTATGCTTCTTTTAACAGACATAGTCAGTTTCTAAGTTCCTAAGCCTAATCTGATAATACTCAAATATTATATTTCAACAATTTTTTAATTTTATTTTTCACTATGAGACTAAAACAGGCAGCAACTTGAAAAGGTTTTCTTTGTGTTAGTACAAACAAGACAATAGCCAGGGTTCAACACAGTTAATTGCCAAGAAGTTTGCTAACAGTTACAAAAAGAACAAACCAAAAAGTTTAGACATTTAGAATAAAACTCTTGGTCTGACACTGATATATTTTGAGGAAGATTCAGTTATATTTGAAATAAATTGAGTAAATTGACTTTATTCCTTTTGGTTGATTACAGCTAAGAATCATTGGGCCGTGGTATGGTTAAAGTTGTCTTTGTAGGGAATGACCTCCCATACCCCGTAACTTTGTTTTGTAAAATAATATTTTGTTGCCATAGTGTATGTCATTATATGATCTAAAAATATTTTTCTTTTTAATCCCCTAATAGTTTCATGCTTTTTTCCTATAGTATACTAAATCAGTGATCTTTGCAGTGAGATTTTTAGACATGTTGGGACTGTTCCATGGCTTTAGTTTGGAAACTAGAATAAGGTATCAAAAGCTCATATATTTGACTATTTTTCTGAAAACTTCTGCGTAATTCTGTTGTCTAATTATTAAATTAGATTAAATGTTTTGCATATACAGGATAATACAATTATAAAATTACCAGTAGAAAAAAAAACTGTTTACTGTCCTCTCATGGTCTCTTTCATCTACAATGCAGGGTTCAGTACAGTATATTTCAGAATTCAGTACACTAATTATTATGTACGGGAAAAAGTCAGATCCAGTATGTAATGCAAAGCCTGTTAGACAGAATATGTCAACAAAAAATACCAATATGAGCATATGCACATATCTCATTAGTGCTGGAAGTTTGTCAGACTCCCAGTGGAATGAAACAACATTATCCTTATTTAAACTAATGGGAACTAATGAATTACTAAATATGTAATAAATTACTAGATAATGATACTGTCCTAACCAGCTTTGCATTATGATGTACCTTATCAAGAGATTCTTCCAAGTCATGAAAAGGCAGCATTGTCTGCTAATAGAATATTTTAAAACAATATCAATATCAGACTGTTGTTTTGCCATTATCCTGGCTGCTCCGTTTCGTGCAATAGTTCCTTTTCTTTACATTTTTCACATTTAGCCTGCTGTGACATGGCAAGAAAATGTCTGCACCTCTAACATGCTTTTCCTTTTCTTTTCTGCCCAACTTCTTTTCTGTCCGCTCATCAGTGTTATGAATGGTCCTTTCACTGCACTTTACCATTCCAGCCTGGTAGCAGACAGAGAAGAGTACGGATTAGATGTGCCTAAGTTACAAGAAGATTGGCCAGCTGTGTTTAGCTGCAAAGCTATGAATTTAATATCTCTGTTTAGATTCAGAAACGGAACAGAACAGCAATTCATAGAATCATAGGATGGTTTGGGTTGGAAGGGACCTTAAAGATCACTTACTTCCAACTCCCCTGCCATGGGCAGGGACACCTTCCACTAGACCAGGCTGCTCAAAGCCCCATCCAGCCTGGCCTTGAACACTGCCAGGGAGAGGGCAGCCACGGCTTCTGTGGGCAACCTGTGCCAGTGCCTCACCATCCTCACAGTAAAGAACTTCTTTCTTACATCTATAATCTAAATCTACCCTCTTTCAGTTTAAAGCCTTTACCCTCTGTCATATCACTACGTGTCCTTGTAAAAAGTCTCTCTCCAGCTTTCCTGTAGGCCCCCTTTAGGTACTGGAAGGCTGCTATAAGGTCTCCCTGTGGTAAAGGAATACACCTAATCGTTGCATTGTGTAATGGTGTTTGCGTCTCTTTGATGCCTCCCGCAGTGATACAAATTTATATTCCCACAAGTCACATGCTTTAAAAATGTTGCTATTGCCAAAATAAATCCCATTACCTACTTATATGTTCATGAGATGTTGTCTGCTGTTAACATGGCTCACAGCCATTCCAAGGATCAGTGCAGTAAAGTGCTTCATGTCTCTTTTCGCAGAGATTAGCATGAAAAGAGTACTCAGAGGGGAAAAAATAATCAGGAATTGTCCTGAGGAAGGAAAAGAAACTATTGCTTTGTTTTAGTGGGGAGAAAAAAAAAATCATCAAGTACTCAATTTTTTCAGACAGAGTCACAGAACAGTAGGGGTTGGAAGGGACCTCTGGAGATCATCTAGTCCAACCCCCCTGCTAAATCAGGTTCAGCTGGAGCAGGTTGCACAGGATGCGACAGTTCACCAGGAATAAAGGTGCTGATTAAATATACCAAAGTAACACATATACTAGACTGCAATAAAGAGTCCCCAGGCACTGGGAATCAATTTCACCATTTATTGGACCAACTACTAGAGTGTGGTAGTAAGGCAGGCTTTTAGTCCCCTACCTCCACACTGAGGCATTGCCTCTCTTTCAATGGAGATCACCTTTTCTTTTTTTGTCCTCCATGCTTTCACAGCTAAGGAACTTAAATATGAACTCAAAACTACAAGCCAAAAAGTTTATTGGAGCAAATCATCAGCCTGACTCGTCAGAATGGCAGGTCCTAGCTGGTGATCAAGGAGTTAGAGGCCTGAATGAGATGCTCTGGAAGAAGGTGCAGGGTCAGTTAGTAAAGAATTTTAGCCAAGGGAGCATGCTGGGGTTCCTGTCCTTTTCCCATGCTTAGGTGCCAGATTTGGCACTGGCTGTTATGAATTTCTGATTAGTACAGATTCATGTTTCCAGGGAACTCTGCTAGGAGACACCAAGCTGAGGGCTCGCACTTCCTAAGTCAATCTTACTGTGGAAAGCCATATTCTTGCTACATGTGAGAGGCAAGTGTGAAAATTTTTGTACACAGAGAACAATCCCAGTTGCTGAAGGAATAATCAAGCTGTTTTAATCCGAGGTTTTCTCTCTCTTTGGGTGAAATTGAGTTGTTTTACAACCTATGCTTTTATTTAAAACTTCAAATGCTGTCACAAAAGAGGAAGATTTTTTTTTTAATTGAGCTTTTTAGAAAGGGTCTTCTTGAATGCAGTGCAGCAGATTGGAGATGTTGTAGAGTGGAACAAATGTTTTCTTTCAGCTGAATGGGCTCAGCATGGCTACATACAGCCTTACTTGTTGCCAGGCTATTCTCTTACATTGAGAGTATTTAAAGATTGCCATGGGATTATTTGGATTTTCTTTTATATCAATAATAAATTCCGGCAATAATAAACAGTATCTGCCTTGAGGTCAGAAAATGACGGCTTGTTTCTGGTGTGGGCAAATGTTAATGTGGATTTAAAAACTTTCTTCTTAAGTTCTTTCTTTTTTTTCTGCGGTGGAATGCTGTTGTTACGCTATATCTCACCTCACAAGCAGCAAATGTTTTCCATTTGAACTTCAGATATATCTAGGAAACATGCCACCTTACCTTTTCAAGATCAAGGATTTCACAGATTGGGAATGATAAAAAGAGGCACAGCTCCTACCAATTTAATAGACTTTTAAAGGCCAGAGAGGTCACTGCAGTCTTGTCTAGCATCTGCACAGCATGTTAAACTCAATTCATCCAGTGTTTCTTACATTAAGACACTGTCTTGTGTTTGAATCGTGTCTTAAAAGGATATGCAGTCTTGACAGAAAGTTTTGAAATGTTGCTTCTGCATCACCATAATGTAAATTGTAGTAGTGAGTTACTTGATCTCACAAAGAATTTCAGCTTATGATACTTTATGTGTGTATGTGCAGGTATTCGGCTGCTGTACTGTTCATCCCGACCCTTAGTTTCACTTTTATTTGCAAAATAGATCATGCTTGTTTCTTTTTTTAAAAAGCTGCGGGGTTTTATGGGTGCATATTCACAGTTTAAGGCTACTCTTATTCACTAAATCACACCAAGAATTCATATTCAGCCAGATCCTAAAGCTGCCCCCAATTTTGTTAGTAGGAGTCACATTCTTTATTCTCCCATACATTATCTTCCATTTAACTGTGTTACACTAATTAAATAAATCATTCTACAAAGCAATCCAGATTTATCTGTAATTATTTTAATTTTCATGGGAGAAAGTAATTTACTTAAGGTTTCAAATTACTTAATCTGATATAGATATTCTGATGCAGCTACAGGTGAATCCCTCTCTTACATTCCTTGTAGCAAAAATCAGCCAAGTATGCCTGACCACACTTAAGAGAGCAAGAAAGAAAAGGAAAAATAAAGACTGAGCTGCTGCTTCCTTTCTGTGGTGAGAAGTTGTCCGCAAAAGGAAAAAGGCTGGTGACAGTCACTGTTGTTTTTTCCTCATCTGCTGCTCTTCATTGTTGATGTGCTATTTAAAATTACGAAAGCTTTGAGAGAGAGGCTTTGATAGGAAAATCGGGATTTACACTGTAGTAGGCTGTGTGTTCCTAGCGATAATCGCATCTCTCCTTTCCCTTTCAAGCCACAAGCTTGTCTGTATTGCAGCCTGTAGTTCTGTCTTTAATTTAAATTAAATTAAAACAAGAATAGCCCACAGTTATGGAAGAGCAGAAAAATATAGTTGAAGAAAATGTTTATATTAGAAGTTTAAAGACTTTGGGCTACATTAAGCTATAGCTGTGGTCAGGAATTTTGCATATTTTAGTGTTGGATTTGCACCACTGGAAAATAAAATGCCTTGTTGGCCTACTGAACAGCCATGGTTTGCAGATGTGAGAACTTCCCAGTGCCAGTGAACGCCACCACAGCTCTGGAAAATTGTTCAGACACGAATGAGGACCAGAGTTCATTCAAGCTTTTGTGTCTCTGTTGAGACTAACACTGCAAGTGAGTACCAGCCTTGGTGGGTTTTGTGATAATTACTTGTTTACAAGTGTGTAGAAGGAGTATCTGTTCTGTGCAGAATTACTGATAATGGGTTTGCTTCTCCATTAGAAACATTGCAAGCCATCTTACCTGTCTTCTAGAAGCATTCAGATTAGCAGTAGTATGTGACTGTGGGCACCTTAAACCCCACAGTATTTATTGCCCGGAATATTGGAATATTTATACACAGAAGAGTTGCTTGCATAATAGTTTATTATTAATTACTACTTTAAGTGGTCAAAATGAAAGGCGTATTTTAGAATAGAAAAAGAAAATGCAAATACAACAGTCATTTATTTTATAAACAAAATATTGAGTGGTTGACTGCTTATTACTGCAATACAAACTAGAGTGTTCATCCCAGACTTTACAGAAAATTATATAGTGTTAATTTCACAGATTCTTACAAAGCAAACAAGACAGTAGTACTAAGTTTGATCTAAAGAAAGCTGACAGCAATGACCGTGCCAGCTCATTTCAGCTGTTTTAAAATCATGTTCTTTAATTTTCCTGTGGGATTATGGAAGATTTAAGCACTTATGATTTAACATTTTAGTAAGGTACTATCTTGCACAAGTTCTGTAGAAACTGTTTCCCTAAATGGACCATTGTTTTTTCTATTTTGCCTTCTGAACTTCAGCCAGTCAGGTGGCTTTTTTTTCATTCTGAAATCCCATGAAAATCTACTAACAGCAGATGAAAGACAGGGCTGGCATATTGTATTTGCTAAATGTGGTCACTCCTGGGAGGGACACTCGTTGGGCCAGTATTTCACCCCAAATAATCTGATAATCCTGTAGTTCTGGATTTTGTGTGTTAAGAGGCAGGAGGAACTCGGTGTCTAAGAAGATCAAGAGGTGGGTCTCAATTATGTCAGTCTACCACAGGCCAGTACGACAGCACTGAACAGTGTATTTTTATAAGGAAGAAATCCTATCTGTAACATCCCAGGCCTGTGTCCTGACTCTTGCTTCTTTGCACAAGTGCCCAGTACAACAAAGTGAATAAACAGAAAAGTTACAGTTGCAGTTTCTGAAAACAGAATTATCGCAAGAAACATTTACAACCAATTTACCTACAAATCTTTCCTGATTAGACTGCTAAGGATAGTATGTGACTACAGTTTAAGGACAGGATTTCACTAAAGGAGTTCCTTTTGCAGGAGACCATCAGGTTTGTCATTTTATAATAAAAGCCTTGGTGAAATTATCCTAGAAAATATTTTAAAAATTTTTCCTAGGTAATTTTTATTACACAAGGTCTGTCCCTGTGAGCGCCTAGCTATAAATGAAATTGAAATCCGTGTAAAAACTAACATGGCTTTTTGGCCAGATTCAGGAAATCATTCACTCTTTAGAGAGTACCCACAATGCTCCCAGCAGATACAGTGAATTCTCCCAGGCAGCTTGCCAGACTGTCAGAATAATGGCTTCTATCTCAGATCTCAGTTAGCACATTTTGGTCTTCAGTGAAGATTCCCAAAGCGTGTTACATCAGTCTTGGCAAAGCACACCAAGGAAGCATACATGGGATCGTGACTTACATGAAGACATTTTTCTCTCAGGCTCTGAGAGAAATCTCTGGCAATCAGGCAGAAAATACTTACTTCCATTGTGTCTTTGAAACTTGAAAGCCAATTAGTTAGAATATCTCTGTGGAATACATGAATTTCCAACTGTAGGCAGGAAGGATACTTCCAGTGAATATGGTATTCCTTTACTGCATGCATTTTATTTTAATATGAAATATTTTATATTATTATGAGTTAAAGTATTTTGTGACTGTAGTGGTTACATGTACTTACTTCTATAATGCGTATGATATTTCTTATGCCTATCTAGTGACATCTATGGTCCACATTCCTGTCTCTTACATGACACTGGTGAACCTGCACCTAAAAAAAGGATTCAAAGTCTAAAATATTCTGTGAAAGGAGGTGGGTCTGAGAGAAAAACAATATTTATCGTACCATAGGGACTAATTTCATGAGGGAGGTTAAAGGAGCTTTTGCCAAACAGCCATCGTAAAGTGACCAAATAAGACAACAATTCACAGTTATTTGAAGGAAATATTTGGAAAAATGTAAGGAAGGGTTTGTTTGAGGTGGTTTAAACACAATGCAGATTTGGAGGAGGAAAAGGGTTACGGAGCATTGAGCACCTCTATTCAGTTCCTCAAAGTGTGGAATAATCCCTAAAATAAACTGAAGAGATTAATCTGCTGAGTTCATGGTAAAATTTCCACAAAATGTAAGTGCAGAGTGCACAAAAATAGACAAATAAATTATAAATTCCTTATTTGCAAGAATTGCAGCATATCTGAACACATCATACCTGCTTTTATATTTATGTTGCTTTATTCATCAGTATGTAGAATGTTCCATTCTTTGTGAAAGGAATATCGTGGTATAAGAACTATGTACAGTAATTTAAACGGGGTTTTGGGGGGTCGTAAGTTGCTGTTACCATGATAATAGATTGTACACTTCTTTGCCAATGATATTAACATAACAGCATTATTCTAATTAGGAATCTTATTCCTAGTATCTGATAATAAATTAATTATTTTTTTACGTGTAGATCCATATTTTATTTGATTTCCAGTAACTGGCTTTTCTATTCTCTCTCACAATTCTGTTTCCCTGACCTGAAGGCAGCACAGATCTGTGTACTGAGAAGGGGAAATGTGCTGTTTGGGAGTACTCAACAGTCTGTATACAATATCCTGTATTTTATGTGTTTTATATAAATGATGTAACTAAAATAATTTTTTTTAAGTAAATATCAGAGGTAGAATTAATTGTCCAAACTAGAATAAGCAAGAGAGAAAATTATTTCAACTTTTCCTGTCAAGTTGTGAGTTAGCCTAAGTTAAATGAAATTTAGAGGAGGAGGTTTTGCTGTTAAACACATCAAATTAGGTTGTGTTTTGAATAGGTAATTAAAAAGACTTGGCTGTAATATGTTTGTAGAGCTTGTTTATCTAAAGTGCTCTGAAGAAATCATCTGTATTGCTGGATGGTTAGAAAGGATGCATGGCTAACGGAGCTGCTCGCACTCCTGTCTCCAGTGTTGCTGGATTCTACATTGATAATATTTGTCATCTTGATCCTAAAAAAAATATTCTGGACCAAGTCAGAAAGAGGGAAAAACATCTCTTAACCATTGTCTGGCTAAATGTTGGACAGTTAATTGAAGGCAGGATGGCCCTGAAGATAAGAAACAGGATGGTTTTATTCTTGGATTAGCTTTCGTGCGCTTGGGTAATTCATGTAATCTCTCAATGCTTATGTCTCCCATCTGTAGAAAAGACATAATAATGCAGGCCTCTGTAAAGTCTTTTAAAATCTGAAGCTCACTGGTGGTCTTTTGTGTCTCAGAGAAAGCTTACTGTTGTTCCTTCTGTATTTTTTCCCTTTCCTGTTTGTTTTTAATTTTGACTGTCTTTGCCTTTATTTCAAATAGGAATTCGGTTGACCAAATAAAGACAAATCTACCAATTACAACACGTCCATGAACTTTTAACCAGAATGGGAAGCTGTGTCTTAGATGATCTGATTATCATAGAATTGTTCGAGCTCTGAGAGTGACTGGTAAAGCCATTGCAGTGCCTGTCATTTCCCAGCAGCTGCTCTGCAGGGGAGATTAAGGGTTAGAAGTGGCATTCTCTGTCCTTTCTTTCTTCCTTTCATGTATATGGAATTAGGCATGTGAAGAATTAGTAACAGCGAGACCATACTTACACATATCTAATTCCTGTCAGATAGGCTATATATATCCTTAAAAATAAATCCTCAAATCTCTGAACCTCGTATTACCCAACCAAAATTAAACTGAAGAAAAAATGCCAGTTAGTATAGTTTGAAGATAATCATGGAACATCCCAGAATTTCACTGAACCCCAGTGAACTTAAAATCATCATTGTCAGACAAGATGTACACAAGCGTGTTGGCACTGCTAGGAGGTAGAATTAAGTTTTCATCAGCTAAACTTTCTGAGGTGTTGAACGAGCCTTCAAGCCCACCTTTCATCATAATTTCAGACAACCTTATGCCTGAATTTATCTGGAAAACATTGATTTCATCCTTTCCTTCCTTAATTTTTCCCAGGCAGACATGGGATCAGATCAGACAAGCTTCTACTTTCTTAACATGCTAGAGCTTTCACAGCCGTGCAATGTCCAATCTTCCTCAGTGAGGAGTTTATTTCTTCCAAGTTTTGCACCGCAGGCATCTTGTTAAAGTTGTAGAGATGCCTCATTTCATATATGCACCTGATGAGGAGCAAGATGAGAGACAGGCTAACTAATTCGTTCTGCTCCTGAATTCAGATTATTCTGAGTGAAAATACCTATTTCTTTATAGGCAGGAATTATGTTTCCATTCCCTTCCTCCAAAAGGGATTAACAGTTTTAATTCCATGTAAGAGGTTTAATAAGAGATTTCCCTATAAAAAATTGAGCAGAGGTAAAACTAAGCAGGGCATTTCCTAGCTAGGCTCTTACTCTCTGTTAGTCTTCAAATTCCTTATCTCATTTGCCTGGGTGTTTTTGCTATAATATTCATATGACAATCACCAGTGATCTTGTCACACTGTGGCAAATTTTCTGGGTGACCATTAACTGCTTGTTGCTGTAACACCAAAATTAAATTCCTATTAATATATCTGTCCATCATAGGAAGAACAACCTTCTAGTCATCTAGATGCTGTTGATAGAAAATACTATGTACGACAGTAGACACAGAATCAATATAGCGTTTTTCAAATGACTGGAAATCTGTCTGAAGATGGCTGCTTGACGAAAAATACCACTAAAATTATGGTCAGAGAAAGACGTGATATAAAACCCTCTTGTTGTGAAAGGTGAAATAGCATGTAGATTTCCTTTATTTGCAACTCTGACCCTCACAGTTTGCTTGTTCCATGTTTTCATAAAATAATCCAAGGTAAAAACAATTCTGTGGGAAGGGCAATTATTCATGATTAATAACTCTTGTGTCTGTGTGTATACTATTTATTTTAAAAATTGTCAGCATAGATGTTTTATTACAGTTCAGTAAAAACATTCATATTATTTTTACTGCGATACGAAAAATAGCGACATCAAAAATCTTACGATGACATCACTTTGGGCATCTCAGGAATTTGCTGTTAGACAGGGATTAAGCACTGCCCTCTTGTTCTTTCAGAATTTGCTTCAGATTTGGATTTTGATCACAAGGATCGTGTTTCTAGTAGCCTCATGCCAGAACTGAAGTGTCTTTCTATTAACACCACAGGTGGCCTTTGTCAGGCTCTGCTCCAAAACCAAGAAAGAAGAAACTGCAGTTGCAGGAGACCAGATTAAGGTGGCACATGTTTGAAAACTCCTTGAATTATCACTCTGCTGGTTTACTTTTCTAATGGTGAAATACATCTCATGAGTGAGTTTCCACAGTTTGCATTTCCATGTTACAGAACAGTGTTTTATGAGACATTGCCAAATGAAAACCAACATTAGTGTCCTAATTTGCGTTAGCTGTATAGTAGTCCCTACTGGCCTTCCCAAAGTGCAGCATTGGCAATTCTTTTTATAACACTGCTATTGTTTTGCAAAAAATATAAATCCCTCATAGAAACAAGGATTTACTTTATTATTAATACAGGATACATGTACCGTTACAGTATATTCTGTATTATTAACACAGAATTTCTGTAGATAATATTGACACCATCAGTGGGACATTGCAAAAAAGATGCTTGTGCCTAACCCTCACTGAGGAACAGGATGTCTGAAAATTAATAGACCTTTGCATGTAGATAGCTGGTCTAAATCTGCTGTTTAAGAAGAGGGAAGAGGCAGAGGAGCATGAGGAATAGGGTTACCAGTTAAAAGAATGTATTCTTTCGAGCAAATAATTTGGATATTTGAATACAAATCACTGATATCACAAGATCTTCCTGCCTTTTCAAATGTAGCAACTTTTCTGGTTTTGATCACTCCATTAGCTGCTAAATGTAAAAATCATGTTATTATTTGATTTTGTATGATAGTATGAATACCCAGTACCCATTCTTTGAGGAACTCGCTAACATCACTTGATGTTGAACTCTCTTGGTAGTGCTAGCAAACACTAGATGCTATAATACAAAGAGTATCTTTACAAATTAAAAGTAATAGTGAAATTTCCTTTCCTGTGAGTTGATCAGGCAAATCTGACTAATGAAATATCAGACTGATTTACTTATATCTGTAGAAATCTTGAACCTAGATTGGCTTTGCATTCTGTCAAAGTAGAAGAAAAGCTGAAAATATGCTGCTGCTGCTAGTATTTAAACTGTACTCATTGTATCAGGTGTTTGGTTGCAGAATCATGGAATGATTGAGATTGGAAGGAACCTCTGCTCCAACTCTGCTCAGGCAGAGCCACTCAGAGCTGGTTGCTCAGGACTATGTCCAGATGACTTTTGAATATCTCCAAAGAGGGAGACTCCATAGCCTCGCTGGGCAGCCTCTTCCGGTGGTCAGTCACCCTCATACTAAAAAAGTGTTTTCTGATGTTCAGAGGGAATTTCCTGTGTTCCAGGCTGTGCCCATTGCTGCTGATCCTGTTGCTGGGCAGCACTGAAAAGAGCTTGGCTCCATCCTCTTTGCGTCCTTCTTCCAGGTGTTTATATACATTGATAAGATCCCCCCCAAACCTTCTCTTCCTTAGGCTGAACAGTCCTGGTTCTGTCAGCCTTTCCTCATAGGAGAAATGCTCCTGTCCCTTAATGCTGGCTCATGGTCAACTTGGTGTCTAACAGAACCCCAAGGTCTTCCTCTGCAAAGCTGTTTTCCAGCTGGGTGGCCCCCAGCATGTACTGGTGCCTGGGATTGTTCCTCCCCAGGTGCGGGATTTAGCACTTCTCCTTGCTGAACTTCATGACGTTCCTGTTGGTCTGTTTCTCCAGCCTGTCAAGGTCCCTCTGGATGACAACATAACCCTCTGGTGTATCAACCACTCCTCCCATTTTTGTGCCACCTGCAAACTTGCTTGAGGGTACTCTCTGCCTCGTCATCCAGATTATTAATGACATTAAACAGGATGCATCTATGGTCCATCTATGTTCATTTATGCCCAAAGTTATTGGTCACATGGTACTGCAACTTTTTGACTTGTGAGTAAATAAGAAGTCCAAATTGCAAGTGTGAATGTTCTAGGAATCTGCAGAAGTCAGCACAGCAGCTGGCTAATAATTTGAAAATATTCAAAGGTAGCTGTCTTAAAATGGAAGAACTTGCTTAAATAAATATTTCTTTTTAAGGTACTCAGGTCCTGAAAAAATGTCTGAAATCTAAGCATTGGATATTAAGCTTAATATAATGCATGATGAGAATTAAGAAACTGAAAACAGGATGTATAAAAAAAAAAAAAGCTGAACAGTGAGCAATTTACGCTCATGCAAAGGGACACCCTGAGAATAAGGTTATGTATTAAATATCAGCCCTGTCTGGATTTCATACTCCATTTGCCATGGAGTCGACAGCACCATGCCTTGTTCCAAGGAACAGCAGTGAGCATACCCTTTAGCCCTACTTTTGAAACAGTCCCTTCTGTGAATTCACATTTTCCTTCATATATAACAGAAAAGGCATGCTACTGCTAATTTTCAGCTACTTGCTAACACTTAATTTAAAACTCTACTAAGACTTTATTTTTTTAGTGCTTTTACAGTACTTCGATGACTTGTAAAGTGGCAGAGGAGTACTTGAGAGGCTGAGAACTAGGTGTTGTCTACTATTAAATGTTCATGGAATGAACACAGAGAAAATTCACACCAAAATCCTTTAGTGACTTGAGAACAACTTTACCCCAAGGCCAGGCTGCTCTAAATGCAAGAACAGCTGATTGCAAGCCAGGGCAGTGATGGTGACATGCAGCTGACTCCAATGGATCAGGATGGTGATGCTCTGTATGACAGTAAATAAAACAACGCCAGGTTCCATACCTGCAAACTTGAGTGTTTTGTTAGAAAGAACCTGCACTCTTTCGGCTCATTCCAACTAGCACTTTCCAAAAGCTTTCCACAATCAGGCCAATCGGTTATAAAGGGTGGCAAGTTTTAGACATCTGAAAACCAGTGGACTAGATGATGCCTGGGTTAAGTGGCAATTGCGTAAGCTGCTTGAAGGCTACAATTATATGTAATTCCTGTGTTAGATGACAGTCCTTATTTGGATCTAGCCCTACTGTTACTTCTCTGATGGGCCCTTCAGCTTGCCTTCTCTACTGCTCTGCCACCTTGGTTGCTTGTTCTTTTTCCCCTCCTTGCATCCTTAACTCCTCATCTTAATCCTTCTACTACCATTAGCTTTTTATCCAAGTCTGCTCGTCTCATTCCCACTTTGGCTCCATGTTGGTCTTCATTGGAAGAACCAGGCATGTCAACAAGCCCCAGCAGAGCAATTTTGAGTCTAACATAAGCAGACATCTCCTGTAAACCTGATACCTGTATCATTTCCATGTTACAAGCATGACAAATGGTTCGCTAAATAATAGACTTCATAAATACGTTATCATTTCAACGAAATGTTTCATAGCATTTCTGAAAAGGCAATAAGAAGTGAACTGTAGTGCAATTCTTATCTGAGCTTCTCAGCCAGACCTAGTTCTAGATCCATGTAAGGTGCTGGAAAACAAACTGGGACATGATATCATCACCAGATGTTGGATATATAACTTGACATATTTCTTGTGGTTAGTGGGCCGAAGAGCTGATCCAATCATTATTCCCCTTTGTGTAAAAGCAGTGATACATCTGTTAGAAATTGAACTAGTACCTTGGGAATTTTCAAATGCAGCAATCCAGTTTTGCAGATGTAGCTTATTATACATTGCTAGATAATGAAGATTTAGATTTTTGGGGGTGAGGCCAGAGGAATGTATTCCAGATTTTATTTTCTTAGTATTATAACTAAATGTCTTTATATTCTAACTCACTTTGCAGAGGGCAGGCTTGAAAAAGAAACATTAGGTTTATTTTTTTTTAGAAGTGCCAACTACTTCTCTCACATTGACCCCTTTACACAGTAGTTGCTGCATAAATGTCACAGTATTTCAAAGATGAGGTGAACTGACTGTGGTAAAGTGTTGGTCTTATGCAATAGCCAGCACACAAGAACAATGCAAGTTTTTTGTTAGTGATGCATAAAGATTTGTTACAAAATAATATTTTAAACAGTGTCGTTCAATCTCTAAAATGCAGAGAAACAAAACTTCAGCTAAACTTGATATTCTCTTGACAATAGAAGCAGATTTTTTCTTTGAAACGCCATAGATCCAAAGAAATGCAAAAAATAATTTCAGTAGAAGACAGAGGGCTAAAACCTAGCTCTTTGGAAATCCCTGTATACGTCTTAGAGCTGAGCTGTGACATGTAAAAGAGAGGTAGATTCAGGGTTGTAAAGCCTGCAAACACAGCTGGTCAGAGTTGTCTCTTTTAGAACATTATCTACACAAACACACCATTTTTAGGCCAGCAGCTTAGGATGTTTGGTGAAGCAACGGGTTTTTACATTTGCTGCTGAAATGTGTATATCTTGGACAAAATCTCATGTGTCTAAGTGGTTTTTGCTGTATATATTATCTCCTCTCAATTCCCAGCAGTAGTTAAGAAACACCCTACCTCATTTACCTAACAGTGATGACGTTTCAGGTCAATTGTGAAATAAATTCAGATAATACTTTGTATACTGTAATGTGGGAAAGATCTGGTCAGCCCATGAAGGCATTTTAAAAGGTTTTTAAAAATAATATATTTCTCCTTGACCACCTGAGAATCTCCAAAGTCAGCTAGACAAAAATACTTGTGTTTTTCATTTTCATCAACAAAAGAGAAGGCAAAAATCAGAAATTTGCTAAAACAGCTCTTCTCAGCTGATTGCTAATCTGATATTCTGGGGATATAACACATTAACTTGCTTGTTTGTAGTTTATCAATGCAAAAGACAAAGGCAAGTCAGCCTTCACGCTTGTTTCTTGCAGTCCCCAATTCCGTAGATTGGGATAGTTTGCTTGGATGACAGAGAGTATTATGTCTGTGTACGTCCAGCTTTAGTCCTCCAGGGTAGTCCATGGAAGGCCTTGTGCCTGAAAGTTCTTTTTTTTAACCATGACCACGAAGATTTACTCCAAGACAGAGGAATAAGAGCAATCTGAGACAAAGAAATGAGGCAGGTATTTGATATGTGTTATTGCATGGGCAAAACTGAGGGAATCTATAGAGATGAGGCTTGAACTAAATATGCAGGTCCTGTAGATTGGCCTGTAACAACCCATGGCCTCTGCATATAGGAAGATTCATTATACAGTCATTAAGAAATGACAGCTACATAAGAGAAGCTCCACCTTGAGCCAACTTTGGCATTTCTTGTTATGGAGGCCATAACTGACTCTGAGGCCATTCAACTATTTGTGAGCAGAACAGAGAATCGAGCCCTTTGAGTCCTCTGCAGATTAGCAGGATCTCCTCAGGTACTCATGATCCCTATCTGAGGCTCTGCTCCAACTACAAAAGTCACCATTGGTAGATGAAGTCCACCCAGTCTGCTCACAGGCTCAGGGTTGCAGGGGACAGGATTCCTTCTTTCAGCCTAAAGATAAAGTCAGACACCTGTCTTTCAAAAGAGGGAATGGCGATTGCAAATTATTTTGGCACATTTAGTTGTATTGAGGGGAAGCAAAGGAAGGCTTAAGCAAATTATATGGCTGGTAATGTGTATGGGAAGTAGTTTGCCTGTTAATTTTAAGGACATTTGCAACTAGCTGAACATCCCTCTGTCTTGATAAAAACCCATTCTCTGGGCTGCCATTTGAACTTGGCCACTTTTTTTGCAGAGATCTTTTGCTCTCAACCTCAAGTGTATACCTCAAGTGTGTCTTTCTCCAGTAAAAAGCATTTAAGTTCTTAAAACCACTCCTGATTGTCCTCTAACTCTTGCTAAAGTGGTCTAGTTTACACTGAATTGCACACAGGTTTGAGGTTTTTTTCTCTCTTCAGTTTCAAGTTTGCAGGACAGACAGAACTGAAAAAAACATTCCCAAATCCTTAATGTCCCCCCAAAACAGGACACTAGGCAAGCTTCTATGTGTTATTTTTAAGCCTCGCATGTCTCCTGACATTTTTATTTCCTTGACAGAAAGCAGCAATTATATGTTTAGCCATTTGTTTTGCAGTTGAAAAAAATCAAAAATATTTTCTCTCATATTAACCAGACCAGTTTGTGGACACCAGGGAGTCCTTTTAAACCAGCTTTTCTCAATATTTTACTTTCTTCCAGGTGGCTGAGGAAAATAATGCATCTGTTCCAAATCTCAGCAGACCCACACATTACAGACTTCACTGGAGCCCTAAAACAAACATGTTGTGTAAAGCTGGAAATGTTTCAAGAGTTCCCACAATTATGAATTCATCTGATATTCACTTGAGAAACGTAACAGCTTGGAACAAATTATCTTTTCTAAACTAGCTAGTTGTAGCTAGATTTTCCTCTCTGTGTATGTGTGTGCAAAGGGGTAAGAAGGCGGAGGGGGTAGACAGATGGGTTGAACAGTGTCCTGTGCTGAGCCAAAAAGGGGCAGAGAAGGTTCCTGGCAGCCCAAGATCTATGACTGGAAATGAGGCAATAAGTTACCAGTCCCAGGTTTTACTCTTCTCTGGTGGTTTGCGTTGTAGTATCCATTGATTTAAATTGTCAGTGAAAGATACATGAAGAGAGAGCAAGTTCCCAATAACTCAAAGCAGATCCCTTCTGCCAAAATTAACTCCCTTGCTTACTTTATTGAAGCTATTTATACATCTTTCACCAGGAAAATCCCCCTTGTGACACACTTCACCAAGGAGGTCCTGAGAAATCATTATGACCTCATGATGGATATTTTCGCTTGTTTCTACCTGAGACATAGCCAACATCATTCATGTTTTCTGTGACAGGGCATTTTATAAAAGTTTTCTTTAAAGAATTTTCAACAACA